>NC_083339.1:1599971-1717923 GCF_019175385.1 Lycium barbarum | reverse complement strand
TCGAAAAAATAAAAAAATCTGAACTGAAAGGTCGCCGGAAAAATCTGAAACAGTGGCTGTAGGTGCAAAATATCGCCGGAAAATAAAACTGCAGATCTCTAAAAAACAGTAGATCTCGCCGGAAAAAATGGCTTCCATGCCGGAACCTTAATTTCTGGTGATCGGAAAAAATCAAAAAATGGTAGGGCTGACTCAGAATGTTCCAATAACTCCAACGGAAGAAAAAAATCTGAAAAACTGACCGGAAGGAGCTTGTGTTGCGGACAGCCACCAAGAGAGAGAAAACTCGACCTCTTTGAGGAAGAAAAAAAAAAAAGGAACCCTAGTGTTGCGAGGGAGATAACTCACCTCTAAAAGGCAGCAATGGCTCTTGATACCATGTTGAATTTCAAGAAGAAGAGAAAGTATTCTTTGTATTTCTTGATAATTTACAACCCATGACAATGGGTATTTATACAATAACTCCTATAACTAAATAAAGAAAGAGAATATTACATAATCAAAGAGAATATTACACAATCATTGCATAATCAATCTATATCAATTACTCCTATAATTATGCTAGGAAATCCATATCAATCAACAACATGATTCGGGTAGAAGTAGTTTGACAAGCATCTACTTTTGGAGAATCCGACATGCACCCATTGACATTTTTGAAGAGTTCGAGCAACATAGTCGCTTAGTGGTAGATGACAGCATCAGGTGCCAGTCACCTAGCCTACCCAAATTGGGGCATGGCAGAAGTCGTGTGACAAGCATTTTAACATGGACGAATACTTGCATGCATTGGAGCAGGGGGACTTATTTAGGCCCAAGTTTCCGAAGCTTTTGAATTTCTGTAAAATGATATTTTCTTTGCTTTGACCAAAAAGAGTTTGCATATTGAAGATTTGAAGAAAAATGTGTTTACAGCACAAATTCTTTCTTGGTAAAGAGAAACATGGGAAGAGAAAACTGTGACATTCATTTACTAGAGAATCCTTGAGTTCATGGAATTGATTTGTTTTATTGTGTGGGTAGACTCTATGGGTACTAAGAAATTGAAATATCTTCTTTTGACCCCACATGTGGGATTACACTCAGTATGTTGTTGTTGTTGACTAAAAATAATGGTGTATGATAAACGGATGAAGTACTTTCAGCAATTCTGGCCTCTGGCTATTTCTAAAAATAATGTTTCTAGTCACTTGGTAATTTCCCTTTTGGCGGTATATTTTTCATTTTGTTATGTCTAGGTATAAGTGTATCCTTTATCCTGAAAACGTCCAATGTGTGACTATTTGGAAGCTTCATATAATAGTTATAGGTAAAATTGTAGTTCTAGAGATTGTCTGAATTCATTTGGAAAAACTTTTTGTGCGAGCTGTTTCACTCATCCTACTGACAGTGATAAGTGGTCCATAGTTTCTCATATCAATGGAATGCTTCAGGCATTCGGAAGTTCCGCTCTCAAATTTGTGTTGTGCTTGACTGTATTTTTACTAGGTTTTTCGTATTTCCTCATGGCCTTTGGCCTAAATTATCAGCATGTAACCGACAACCAAGCAGTTTACAAAAGTGTTTTAGGTTATGTCTATACGAGTTATAGCATGTTTGGTCAAGCTTACAAGAAGCCAAAAGTACTTATACCAAAAGAAATGCTTATTTTGGAGTGTTGAGGTGTTTGACCAAGCTTTTAAGAAAAGATAAGTGTTTTTTGAGTAATAGCAGAAGCGGAAAAGAATACTTTCTCTAGAAGCACATTGGAACCTTAGCTAAGCACAAATTACTGTTCTAATATTGGCAAAGTGTTTTTCAAATTGATTAGCCAAACACAAACTGCTACTCTCCAAAGTACTTTTACGAAAACACTTTTCAAATTAAGCAGATTTTGAAAGTTGGCCAAGCAGGCTATTAGTAGTTTAATATTGTTTGGGAGCTTATGCCACTACATGATTGAACTTTCAGCGGACATACATCTACTATATCGTGTCTCTCTGTCAATAATGATTACCAAATGGTATCTTGCAGGTATGGCTTTCTTTTCTGCTGAATTCGGTTTTAAAATATATGCTCTCAAGTCTCTGGTGTATCTTAAATATGATAGTTGTTGTAGTCACTACTAAACAGATTTTACATTGAATTCTCCAACTTGCAGTGATGACCTTACCATTCAGATATGAAATTGCGAAAGTGAAAACGATTATGTGGGGTCTAAATTAATTTGGTAAGCCCGATCTTATCCTCCTTCCATAAGCATAATGCAATCCTATATAGTTGATTCATGCTCAGTTTTACATGATTCAACCTCTACTTAGCTGTATAGATTCCAATGAATTCGTTCAATAAAAATAGGACCGCAGCCTCTAGATGCCTCCAAGCAAGCGGGGTATCACTGCGCATCCAACCCATGCACCGTGACAATGGTGATGCCCTGAAACAAGGCCTAGTCTTCGTCATTCCGGGGGATAAAGCTCTTCAGCTTAAGATTTTACGAACTGAAAGGTCTTGCCAATCCCCTAATATATGAAAGAGTGAAAAAATGCTTTCGTTGTTGTGGAATAAGAAGCCTTTGTATCTTAATGCCACTTTTTTTTTTCAAAAGAAAGGGTGTATGTCATTTGAACATCATTTTGATGCATTCAGGTGGAAGAGTATTTATGTTCACCAAAGGCAGTATTTTATTGCTTGTTTATTTTTTCCTCAGGCCAAGAGTCGTCTTCATTCATTTAGTAAACTATGTTTGATGTAATTGTTCTCAATAATTACAACGTTTTCCAACTCCTGATCTGCAACCATCTCCTTTTTGTGCTTGTTAGGACACATGCCTGCACTCTATCTGGATATCATGATCGGACAGTTTTCTCAGTTGACTGGTTGAGGTAGATACTCTATATCTATTTCTTATCATGCTCAAGCTAATATATGTTTTTTCTGTTTGCACTCCTTAATATTACCTTAATTTGACAGGTTTTCCTTTTTTATAAAGTGTGTGTTTGGGGTGGGGGGAGTTTAAGATATACAGTCTATTTTTCATGAATCAGAGTTTCATATCTTGTTTGCCTGTCCAGATTTCATGTTTGATCGCTTCCATTCGGGTCTTGTACGCTATAGCCATCCTTAATTGCCTCAGAGACTCTGTAAACTGCACTACACTCATTTTTCAATAATCAGGGCTTGTACACAGTGATAATGTTTGTGGTTATTTCTTCCCTGTCATCCTACAGGCTAACGTACTTGATATCCTAATATGTTAGGGAAATGATCCGTTGTTTACCTGAAGGGCAGGAGGATCCAGGAATTTTTGCCAGTGCTGGAGCTGACAACGCTATACGTTTGTTCATCGAGAACAAGGACAATGAGGTATTGGAAAACCTTCAATATCCCTTATTCCATTTACTACTTCAGGTGCTTATGTTGCGTAAAATGTTAATCCCATAGCGGATCAATTTCAACGTAGCCTTTCTAACTAATACTGTTAATAATCGATTCTATAGCTTCTTCAAAAAACACTGATTTTTCAATCAAGTTTTGATCTCCATTGCTCCCCAATCCTCCTCCTATTCACCCAAATTTCTTGTGGGATCTGGCAGGAGTTGGGGTGTTCTATAAGAAAGTCATTAGTTTACCCCCTGCTATGTGGCTCCTTACTGCAGATGCTAAAATATTTTGACTTCGCTAGTTTTTATGGGTTCTTTGTTTCCTAGGAAGGAAGTAATGCCGTGACTTCCTTTTTATTCTTTTACTAGCTGTTGGGTCACAATGGGAAAAGGTAAGCTTTCATTTGGTTGTCTCGTGCTCCTTGTGTCAATATTATAAGCTAGTAAATACGATTCTGATGGACCTGTCAAAAAAAAAGAGTCAGCTTAGAGGACGACATAAAACAGAACTAGAATTTTCAAGTTCTTCGTGCTAATGAGTAGATTACCATGTTCTCAAGGGGATAACCTAGTACTTGAGGCACGGAAGTAACAACCTGGAGATTTCAGGTTCGAATCTCATCTGCAACACTATGTGTGGACCCGTCCTCTCCAGCCTTGACAGGCAGGATTATCTTAGCAGCCTGTGCTTGCATGCTAAACATGCTGCCCCGTGGATTAGTTGAGATGCACACAAGCTTCCCCAGACTCCACTATTTTATAAAAGAAAAAAGAAAAAAAAAAAGAGCAGATTAGAGTAACATAATCTTATAGCTGCTTGGCCAATCTAGGATTTAATCTCTGCGCTTTCAACCTTTAAGGTTCTTAGCAGTGAACCCATTATATTTTTAAGTTATGGGTTCATATCTACTAGTTACAATTTTGTGGATATTTACCCATAAATTTCTGCTCCGCTTTTGAAGTACTTGATTCAAAGGAACGCAGTACCTTAAAGCTGCATCCGCCCCTGGCTTAGGACAGTTCTTGGATTCTGGTTTTGTTCGTCTCACAAACCATCTATCAACTTGAATACCTTTTAAAACTTTGATACACTGTTGGAGAAACACGTATTGAGTAGAAAATCCATTTGAGACAGCTGAAAAAATAAAAGATCTGACCTCTGTTAATTTTAATTTAATTCTAACCTATCATATGAATGATGTTGTCCATATACAACTACTGCTGAGTGCTGATCATCTATTATTGTCCCTTCCAACCCTTCTTTGGTATAATAATTTTCCTGTGTCTGATACACTGATGACAGGTTGATTTTTTTTTTTGGAGAAATTAGCTTAAATGGCTAATAAATGTATAATATATGTACATTGGCTAGAAGCTGTAAAGAAAATTGGCCAAGCGATCAAATGTGTAATTTCCCCCTTTCGTTGTATGACAGGTTGATGGACTTACATTTAAGCTACTTTTGAAGAAGGAGAAGGCTCATGAAATGAATATAAGTTCTGTGAAATGGAAAGCTGGGGTAAGTCACTGGAATACCACAACGATATGATTTTGGCATTTACTTGGTCATCTGTCATTGCTTTAAATGCTGCATTAGTATGTCCCAAAGATGCTTTACATTTTGAGCAGAAGTTGAGATCACCTGGAAACTTCTGAGCGTATTACTACCGATGCCCAATTTTATTATGGATTGGACTTCAAGGGGCACCTAGATTTGGACATGTTAGATTGAACGAAAAAGGCTTCTGAGGTCATGCTCTATTTGCGATACATGATTTAAATGTCTAGCTAATGAATTTTACTCATTTGACTATTGACTTTCAAATTCGTAATACTAAATGAGCTTTGCTTATCCTGGCCTGCAATGGTATTGCATATTGTAGTTGCTTTCAGTGGTGGAGCCACACTATGCCGAGGGTGTTCATCCGAACCCCCTCGGCGGAGAAAAATACTGTTTTTACAAGGTTAAATTATTTTTTATGTATATATAGTAGATGTTGAATCCCCTTAAGCTTCTTCATATGTTTACTTTTTCATATTTTGAACCCCCTCGGTGGAAGTCCTGGCTCCGCCACTGGTTGCTTTCATACTATGAATGCAAAAAAAAAAAAAAAAAGGAGTCTAGGTTTGGACCTTGAAATGAATATTTGTTTTTCATACTATGAACGCAAAAGAAATAGAAAACACTATGTTGCTCGGACCCTCCAAAAATGCATAACTTTTGGATGATCCGACACACACCTGACGAAATTTTTGAAGAGTCTTAGACATAGGTAATAAGATATGTGTGTCAGAGCTGACAAATGGTGCTGTGGACAACAAATATATTAGGTATTGCAATGATTGTTGTATGGTTTTTCTAGGAGGCGAAATGTTAATTTGTCTTCTGTTGTGTTTTCAAATATTCAGTCATGCTGTTTTATGTCGAAGACTGAAAGGGTGAATTCATGCTGTTATACTTACTACCTTTAGTTTGATCAATATTTGTCTTAATTTGACCCTTTATTCCAGTAGATTTTCTTCGACAAATTGCTCGAGGACTATGTGTTTGCTTATTTTGAGCTTTCTGTTCTATTTCCCTAACAAAATTGAAAACAAGATTCTTTTTGGTCAAATAACTTCTGCAATATGTTTATTTCCTTCTGTCAAAACCTTGTAGGATAGAAGGCTTTTGGCGTCGGCCAGTGATGATGGGACAGTGAAGATATGGGAGTTGGTTTGCCCCTGTCCTGCTGGGGCATCATAGCTGATACTGGAAAACAATGTTTGTTGTTATAGTAATTTTGAAGCCACAAGACTTCTTTTCCCTTTTTTCCCCCTCTTGGAGGCAGTTCTGATTCATATATAGCAATATCATTACTACATTTTTTTGCTTGAATTTGAGACTGACCTCTGCTTAAGGGTAAAGAGACCCTATCAATCCACCACAATCCTTGGTGATATCATTACTACATATTATACTAGAAAAGCAAGAGAATGGATCTGCAAAATTTCTCAATATAACTTAAAGCTGAGACCATCTTTTTGGATAGGGTCTCTATCTCTGTAAGATATTTTTATGCATGTTCTATGACAATCTGCTGTCATATTTATCGATGATGTAGAAATATAATTCACAGCAGAGACAGATCCAAGATTTGAAGTTTATGAGTTCTGGCGACCCCTCGCTAGACACCGAACCCCCTACTTATATATGTTGTTGGTTTCACATTGTATTATTGGTACGTATTTAGTGAATTTCTCAACATATATACTGTATCATATGCTTTGCATCAGCCTTGATTCATAGTAATTTTGAGCCTTTTGAAGCCTTAGACTACTACCTTTTTTTTTTTTTTGGTTCTCTTAGTGGTCTAATCCAGGATGTAGCTATATCACTACTATATATTTTTTCTACCAGAAATAAAAGAATGAATCTGCAAAATTTTCAATAACTTAAAGATGGGACCATCTTTTTCTGGGTGGATTCTTTATTTCTGTATGATATTCTTATGCATGGTATATGGCAAGTTGGACTTTAGCATCCAAGGATGCATCTCTCCAGCAGCCACATTCTGTGATCTGTGTTACTAGTTGAAATTCTATTTTAGATTTTTCTTACCTCCTATTGGTGCCCGGTATCCATCCATGGGCCCCAATTGATTTGTTCCGTGCCAGGAAGTCCCACTTTTGGGGTAAATCGCTCGACCAGTAGTGGATCCAAGATTTTTACTAAAGGAAGTCGATACAATTTACACCGTTAAGGGATTCAACATATAGTATATATGCATAAAAAAAAAAATTGACCTATCTATATATATATATATCATAAAATTACACTTAGAAAAAGTTGCATTGACTCAACTGAAAGATCTTGATTCAATTTCTCCCTGCCAGAATTATAATTTAAGGGTCATTATGCGTTGATAAGTAGTGAAAGTTTAACCCAAGCTATCTCTAATTAAAGGTCACATCGAACCATTAAATTGGTTGTGAAGAATTTAGCTCAAAGTACTTTCTAACATAAGGCTTTCTTCCAAGTCACCAAAGGTTATGGTGGAGTGATAATTATCCCTTCATCCTTAATCAGATGTTTCGCATTTGAGTCATGAGAATTGAGTCAACTTTTGGCGTGAGTAGTGGCAGAGATACCCTTGTCCAAGGGAAGTCCATTGGCACCCTAGCTGAAAGATTACATCGTATAGATAGGTCAATTTTTTTTTTATGCATATATACTATATGTTGAATCCCTTAACGGTGTAAATTGTATCGACTTCCTTTAGTAAAAATCTTGGATCCACTACTGGTCGAGCGATTTACCCCAAAAGTGGGACTTCCTGGCACGGAACAAATCAATTGGGGCCCATGGATGGATACCGGACACCAATAGGAGGTAAGAAAAATCTAAAATAGAATTTCAACTAGTAACACAGATCACAGAATGTGGCTGCTGGAGAGATGCATCCTTGGATGCTAAAGTCCAACTTGCCATATACCATGCATAAGAATATCATACAGAAATAAAGAATCCACCCAGAAAAAGATGGTCCCATCTTTAAGTTATTGAAAATTTTGCAGATTCATTCTTTTATTTCTGGTAGAAAAAATATATAGTAGTGATATAGCTACATCCTGGATTAGACCACTAAGAGAACCAAAAAAAAAAAAAAAGGTAGTAGTCTAAGGCTTCAAAAGGCTCAAAATTACTATGAATCAAGGCTGATGCAAAGCATATGATACAGTATATATGTTGAGAAATTCACTAAATACGTACCAATAATACAATGTGAAACCAACAACATATATAAGTAGGGGGTTCGGTGTCTAGCGAGGGGTCGCCAGAACTCATAAACTTCAAATCTTGGATCTGTCTCTGCTGTGAATTATATTTCTACATCATCGATAAATATGACAGCAGATTGTCATAGAACATGCATAAAAATATCTTACAGAGATAGAGACCCTATCCAAAAAGATGGTCTCAGCTTTAAGTTATATTGAGAAATTTTGCAGATCCATTCTCTTGCTTTTCTAGTATAATATGTAGTAATGATATCACCAAGGATTGTGGTGGATTGATAGGGTCTCTTTACCCTTAAGCAGAGGTCAGTCTCAAATTCAAGCAAAAAAATGTAGTAATGATATTGCTATATATGAATCAGAACTGCCTCCAAGAGGGGGAAAAAAAGGGAAAAGAAGTCTTGTGGCTTCAAAATTACTATAACAACAAACATTGTTTTCCAGTATCAGCTATGATGCCCCAGCAGGCCAGGGGCAAACCAACTCCCATATCTTCACTGTCCCATCATCACTGGCCGACGCCAAAAGCCTTCTATCCTACAAGGTTTTGACAGAAGGAAATAAACATATTGCAGAAGTTATTTGACCAAAAAGAATCTTGTTTTCAATTTTGTTAGGGAAATAGAACAGAAAGCTCAAAATAAGCAAACACATAGTCCTCGAGCAATTTGTCGAAGAAAATCTACTGGAATAAAGGGTCAAATTAAGACAAATATTGATCAAACTAAAGGTAGTAAGTATAACAGCATGAATTCACCCTTTCAGTCTTCGACATAAAACAGCATGACTGAATATTTGAAAACACAACAGAAGACAAATTAACATTTCGCCTCCTAGAAAAACCATACAACAATCATTGCAATACCTAATATATTTGTTGTCCACAGCACCATTTGTCAGCTCTGACACACATATCTTATTACCTATGTCTAAGACTCTTCAAAAATTTCGTCAGGTGTGTGTCGGATCATCCAAAAGTTATGCATTTTTGGAGGGTCCGAGCAACATAGTGTTTTCTATTTCTTTTGCGTTCATAGTATGAAAAACAAATATTCATTTCAAGGTCCAAACCTAGACTCCTTTTTTTTTTTTTTTTTTTGCATTCATAGTATGAAAGCAACCAGTGGCGGAGCCAGGACTTCCACCGAGGGGGTTCAAAATATGAAAAAGTAAACATATGAAGAAGCTTAAGGGGATTCAACATCTACTATATATACATAAAAAATAATTTTAACCTTGTAAAAACAGTATTTTTCTCCGCCGAGGGGGTTCGGATGAACACCCTCGGCATAGTGTGGCTCCACCACTGAAAGCAACTACAATATGCAATACCATTGCAGGCCAGGATAAGCAAAGCTCATTTAGTATTACGAATTTGAAAGTCAATAGTCAAATGAGTAAAATTCATTAGCTAGACATTTAAATCATGTATCGCAAATAGAGCATGACCTCAGAAGCCTTTTTCGTTCAATCTAACATGTCCAAATCTAGGTGCCCCTTGAAGTCCAATCCATAATAAAATTGGGCATCGGTAGTAATACGCTCAGAAGTTTCCAGGTGATCTCAACTTCTGCTCAAAATGTAAAGCATCTTTGGGACATACTAATGCAGCATTTAAAGCAATGACAGATGACCAAGTAAATGCCAAAATCATATCGTTGTGGTATTCCAGTGACTTACCCCAGCTTTCCATTTCACAGAACTTATATTCATTTCATGAGCCTTCTCCTTCTTCAAAAGTAGCTTAAATGTAAGTCCATCAACCTGTCATACAACGAAAGGGGGAAATTACACATTTGATCGCTTGGCCAATTTTCTTTACAGCTTCTAGCCAATGTACATATATTATACATTTATTAGCCATTTAAGCTAATTTCTCCAAAAAAAAAAAATCAACCTGTCATCAGTGTATCAGACACAGGAAAATTATTATACCAAAGAAGGGTTGGAAGGGACAATAATAGATGATCAGCACTCAGCAGTAGTTGTATATGGACAACATCATTCATATGATAGGTTAGAATTAAATTAAAATTAACAGAGGTCAGATCTTTTATTTTTTCAGCTGTCTCAAATGGATTTTCTACTCAATACGTGTTTCTCCAACAGTGTATCAAAGTTTTAAAAGGTATTCAAGTTGATAGATGGTTTGTGAGACGAACAAAACCAGAATCCAAGAACTGTCCTAAGCCAGGGGCGGATGCAGCTTTAAGGTACTGCGTTCCTTTGAATCAAGTACTTCAAAAGCGGAGCAGAAATTTATGGGTAAATATCCACAAAATTGTAACTAGTAGATATGAACCCATAACTTAAAAATATAATGGGTTCACTGCTAAGAACCTTAAAGGTTGAAAGCGCAGAGATTAAATCCTAGATTGGCCAAGCAGCTATAAGATTATGTTACTCTAATCTGCTCTTTTTTTTTTCTTTTTTCTTTTATAAAATAGTGGAGTCTGGGGAAGCTTGTGTGCATCTCAACTAATCCACGGGGCAGCATGTTTAGCATGCAAGCACAGGCTGCTAAGATAATCCTGCCTGTCAAGGCTGGAGAGGACGGGTCCACACATAGTGTTGCAGATGAGATTCGAACCTGAAATCTCCAGGTTGTTACTTCCGTGCCTCAAGTACTAGGTTATCCCCTTGAGAACATGGTAATCTACTCATTAGCACGAAGAACTTGAAAATTCTAGTTCTGTTTTATGTCGTCCTCTAAGCTGACTCTTTTTTTTTTGACAGGTCCATCGGAATCGTATTTACTAGCTTATAATATTGACACAAGGAGCACGAGACAACCAAATGAAAGCTTACCTTTTCCCATTGTGACCCAACAGCTAGTAAAAGAATAAAAAGGAAGTCACGGCATTACTTCCTTCCTAGGAAACAAAGAACCCATAAAAACTAGCGAAGTCAAAATATTTTAGCATCTGCAGTAAGGAGCCACATAGCAGGGGGTAAACTAATGACTTTCTTATAGAACACCCCAACTCCTGCCAGATCCCACAAGAAATTTGGGTGAATAGGAGGAGGATTGGGGAGCAATGGAGATCAAAACTTGATTGAAAAATCAGTGTTTTTTGAAGAAGCTATAGAATCGATTATTAACAGTATTAGTTAGAAAGGCTACGTTGAAATTGATCCGCTATGGGATTAACATTTTACGCAACATAAGCACCTGAAGTAGTAAATGGAATAAGGGATATTGAAGGTTTTCCAATACCTCATTGTCCTTGTTCTCGATGAACAAACGTATAGCGTTGTCAGCTCCAGCACTGGCAAAAATTCCTGGATCCTCCTGCCCTTCAGGTAAACAACGGATCATTTCCCTAACATATTAGGATATCAAGTACGTTAGCCTGTAGGATGACAGGGAAGAAATAACCACAAACATTATCACTGTGTACAAGCCCTGATTATTGAAAAATGAGTGTAGTGCAGTTTACAGAGTCTCTGAGGCAATTAAGGATGGCTATAGCGTACAAGACCCGAATGGAAGCGATCAAACATGAAATCTGGACAGGCAAACAAGATATGAAACTCTGATTCATGAAAAATAGACTGTATATCTTAAACTCCCCCCACCCCAAACACACACTTTATAAAAAAGGAAAACCTGTCAAATTAAGGTAATATTAAGGAGTGCAAACAGAAAAAACATATATTAGCTTGAGCATGATAAGAAATAGATATAGAGTATCTACCTCAACCAGTCAACTGAGAAAACTGTCCGATCATGATATCCAGATAGAGTGCAGGCATGTGTCCTAACAAGCACAAAAAGGAGATGGTTGCAGATCAGGAGTTGGAAAACGTTGTAATTATTGAGAACAATTACATCAAACATAGTTTACTAAATGAATGAAGACGACTCTTGGCCTGAGGAAAAAATAAACAAGCAATAAAATACTGCCTTTGGTGAACATAAATACTCTTCCACCTGAATGCATCAAAATGATGTTCAAATGACATACACCCTTTCTTTTGAAAAAAAAAAGTGGCATTAAGATACAAAGGCTTCTTATTCCACAACAACGAAAGCATTTTTTCACTCTTTCATATATTAGGGGATTGGCAAGACCTTTCAGTTCGTAAAATCTTAAGCTGAAGAGCTTTATCCCCCGGAATGACGAAGACTAGGCCTTTGTTTCAGGGCATCACCATTGTCACGGTGCATGGGTTGGATGCGCAGTGATACCCCGCTTGCTTGGAGGCATCTAGAGGCTGCGGTCCTATTTTTATTGAACGAATTCATTGGAATCTATACAGCTAAGTAGAGGTTGAATCATGTAAAACTGAGCATGAATCAACTATATAGGATTGCATTATGCTTATGGAAGGAGGATAAGATCGGGCTTACCAAATTAATTTAGACCCCACATAATCGTTTTCACTTTCGCAATTCCATATCTGAATGGTAAGGTCATCACTGCAAGTTGGAGAATTCAATGTAAAATCTGTTTAGTAGTGACTACAACAACTATCATATTTAAGATACACCAGAGACTTGAGAGCATATATTTTAAAACGAATTCAGCAGAAAAGAAAGCCATACCTGCAAGATACCATTTGGTAATCATTATTGACAGAGAGACACGATATAGTAGATGTATGTCCGCTGAAAGTTCAATCATGTAGTGGCATAAGCTCCCAAACAATATTAAACTACTAATAGCCTGCTTGGCCAACTTTCAAAATCTGCTTAATTTGAAAAGTGTTTTTCGTAAAAGTACTTTTGGAGAGTAGCAGTTTGTGTTTGGCTAATCAATTTGAAAAACACTTTTGCCAATATTAGAACAGTAATTTGTGCTTAGCTAAGGTTCCAATGTGCTTCTAGAGAAAGTATTCTTTTCCGCTTCTGCTATTACTCAAAAAACACTTATCTTTTTCTTAAAAGCTTGGTCAAACACCTCAACACTCCAAAATAAGCATTTCTTTTGGTATAAGTACTTTTGGCTTCTTGTAAGCTTGACCAAACATGCTATAACTCGTATAGACATAACCTAAAACACTTTTGTAAACTGCTTGGTTGTCGGTTACATGCTGATAATTTAGGCCAAAGGCCATGAGGAAATACGAAAAACCTAGTAAAAATACAGTCAAGACAACACAAATTTGAGAGCGGAACTTCCGAATGCCTGAAGCATTCCATTGATATGAGAAACTATGGACCACTTATCACTGTCAGTAGGATGAGTGAAACAGCTCGCACAAAAAGTTTTTCCAAATGAATTCAGACAATCTCTAGAACTACAATTTTACTTATAACTATTATATGAAGCTTCCAAATAGTCACACATTGGGACGTTTTTCAGGATAAAGGATACACTTATACCTAGACATAACAAAATGAAAAATATACCGCCAAAAGGGAAATTACCAAGTGACTAGAAACATTATTTTTTGAAATAGCCAGAGGCCCAGAATTGCTGAAAGTACTTCATCCGTTTATCATACACCATTATTTTTAGTCAACAACAACAACATACTGAGTGTAATCCCACATGTGGGGTCAAAAGAAGATATTTCAATTTCTTAGTACCCATAGAGTCTACCCACACAATAAAACAAATCAATTCCATGAACTCAAGGATTCTCTAGTAAATGAATGTCACAGTTTTCTCTTCCCATGTTTCTCTTTACCAAGAAAGAATTTGTGCTGTAAACACATTTTTCTTCAAATCTTCAATATGCAAACTCTTTTTGGTCAAAGCAAAGAAAATATCATTTTACAGAAATTCAAAAGCTTCGGAAACTTGGGCCTAAATAAGTCCCCCTGCTCCAATGCATGCAAGTATTCGTCCATGTTAAAATGCTTGTCACACGACTTCTGCCATGCCCCAATTTGGGTAGGCTAGGTGACTGGCACCTGATGCTGTCATCTACCACTAAGCGACTATGTTGCTCGAACTCTTCAAAAATGTCAATGGGTGCATGTCGGATTCTCCAAAAGTAGATGCTTGTCAAACTACTTCTACCCGAATCATGTTGTTGATTGATATGGATTTCCTAGCATAATTATAGGAGTAATTGATATAGATTGATTATGCAATGATTGTGTAATATTCTCTTTGATTATGTAATATTCTCTTTCTTTATTTAGTTATAGGAGTTATTGTATAAATACCCATTGTCATGGGTTGTAAATTATCAAGAAATACAAAGAATACTTTCTCTTCTTCTTGAAATTCAACATGGTATCAAGAGCCATTGCTGCCTTTTAGAGGTGAGTTATCTCCCTCGCAGCACTAGGGTTCCTTTTTTTTTTTTTTCTTCCTCAAAGAGGTCGAGTTTTCTCTCTCTTGGTGGCTGTCCGCAACACAAGCTCCTTCCGGTCAGTTTTTCAGATTTTTTTCTTCCGTTGGAGTTATTGGAACATTCTGAGTCAGCCCTACCATTTTTTGATTTTTTCCGATCACCAGAAATTAAGGTTCCGGCATGGAAGCCATTTTTTCCGGCGAGATCTACTGTTTTTTAGAGATCTGCAGTTTTATTTTCCGGCGATATTTTGCACCTACAGCCACTGTTTCAGATTTTTCCGGCGACCTTTCAGTTCAGATTTTTTTCTTTTTTCAACAGCGTTTACCCACGGCATCTATTTGTGAGGTATTTCTTTCTTGGAACACATCTAAATTATTTCGATCTATGATTGTTCTAACTATGAGATATACAAAGGGAGCAGATAATAGTTCTCTTTCACCAATCAGTGCTGGTCAGTCTAATATTGCAGAAAATGTGGAGATGTTTAGAGAAACTACTTTTGCAGAGACTTTCTCTCCGGATGAAGTTCAACAACTTCGTCGTCTTTTGAACAAACTTGACTCTTCAAGTGCCGCTAGTTTCAATTATGTGCAGTCAGGTATTGCCTTTAATACTCAGCTTGATTGTTGGATTATTGATTCTGGTGCGAATAGACACATGACAGGCTATTCTAAAGGCCTTCAAAATTACTCTCATAGTCCCAAAGGGGATTATGTCCGAATAGTCAATGGCTCCCTAACCCACCTTTCTAGAACATGTTCACTCCTTTGTACCCCTGATATTACCTTATCATCCATTCTTCATGTTCCTGACTTTCCTGTTAATATACTATCTGTTAGCGCTATCACAAAAGCACTAAACTGTAGTGTAAAATTCTTTCCTGGTCATTGTGTTTTTAAGGACCTTCAATCAAGGAAGAAGATTGGCAGTGGCAGATTGTATGATGGCTTATATTTGATCAATGAAGCTCGAGATTCTGGTCAGGCTTATTTAGGAACAAATAAGGATGTCAACCAAGAAATAATACAACGGCATAGACGGTTGGGACACCCTTCCGTTTTTGCTTTAAAAAGGTTATATCCTAGTTTATTTTCCAGAACTGAGTTTGAATCTTTGTCTTGTGAATATGCCAAGCACACTAAAAACTTTTATCCTCTGAGTGACAATAAAAGCATAATTCCTTTTTCGACCATTCATTCTGATGTATGGGACGCTACTGAAACACCTTCTTTGTCTAGTAGTCGATGGTTTGTTATTTTTATTGATTGTTGCACTAGAATAACATAGGTATATCTGTTGAAAGCCAAAAGTGAAGTTTTCACATGTTTTTAGTCATCTCATAAGATGATCTGTACTCAATTTGAGGCTAAGATCAAGATCCTTCAAACTAGCAATGGTACAGAATACATGAATAAAACTTTTGGAGCTTACTTGGAGTCTTTTAGGATAATCCACCAAACTAGTTGTCCTTATACTAGTGCATAAAATGGGGTTGCGGAAAGGAAAAATAGGCATTTGTTAGAAGTAGCAAGATCCCTTTTGTTTACAATGAATCTGCCGAGGGGGGATGCCATTCTAGTAGCTGCCTAACTCATCAATAGAATGCCACTTAAAACTCTCAACTTTCAGAGTCCTTTGGAAGCTTTAAAGGGTTGAAATGATTATACTGTTCCTCCTAAGGTATTTGGATGTGTTTGCTTTGTTCATACTAGGAACTCCAGAAAACTTGATCCTAGAGCTCTTAAGTGTGTCTTTATTGGGTATTCTCCAACACAGAAAGGGTACAAATGTTATCACCCTCCTTCCCAGAGAATCTTCGTCAGCATGGATGTTACCTTTCGAGAATCTGAGTCCCATTTTAGTATTACACCATCACCTCTTCACGAGGAGAATTATAAGGAAGAAGAGATGGTTTTTCCTAATTCCATTGTTGAAACAAGAGAAAATGAAATTGGAGAAAGAATTCAGGGGGAGACTGTTGGTCGTTTGGATAGGCCTGATTTGATAACTTACTCAAGGAGGAATAGAGCAGAAGAAACTATCATGCAATCTGCCGAAGCCGAACCTTCTTCATCTGGTGAGTCATCTATAGTTTATAATGAGTTAGATTTGCCTATTGCTCACAGCAAAGGAGTCAGATCTTGCACCAAACACCCCTTATCTAACTTTGTCTCTTATAATTCTTTGTCTCCCTCCTAAAGAGCTTTTGCCTTGTCTATTTCTTCTGTGTCTATTCCCCAGAATTGGAAGGAAGCTTTTGCAGATTCCAAATGGAAGCAAGCTATGCTTGAAGAAATAAAGGCCTTGTCAAAGAATGAGACTTGGGAACTTGTCACACCACCTCCAGACAAAAAACTAGTTGGCTGTAAATGGGTCTCCACTGTGAAACATAAAGCTGATAGTTCGATTGAAAGATTCAAAGCGAGATTGGTGGGTAAGGGATTTACTCAGACTTATGGAGTAGATTATCAAGAGACATTTGCCCTTGTTGCAAAAATGAACACCATTAGAATTCTTTTGTCTTGTACAGCTAATCTTGATTGGGACTTACAACAGTTTGATGTGAAGAATGCATTTCTTCATGGAGACATAGAAGAAGAAGTGTATATGGAGATTCCTCCTGGTTTTGGTAATAAACAGAGTCAAGGAAAGGTATGCAGACTGAAGAAAGCCTTGTGTGACTGAATCAATCTCCCAGAGCTTGGTTTGACAGATTCTGCAAAGCAGTGATCTCTTTCGGTTACCAACAAAGCAATGCTGATCACACTCTTTTCATAAGACATCAAAAGGGTAAACTCACTCTTCTCATAGTTTATGTTGATGACATAGTAATGACGGGAGATGACAAGGAGGAAATGACCCGATAGAAGAAGTTGTTGGCTCAAGAATTTGAGATCAAGGATCTTGGAAAATTGCAATACTTCTTGGGTATCGAGGTTGCTAGATCAAATAGATGAATCTTTATTTCCCAAAGAAAGTATATTCTGGAATTCTTGAAGGAAACTGGTATGACAGATTGCAAGCCAGCAGAATCGCCAATGGAAAGCAATCACGAACTTCAAAGTGGAGTTGGAAAGTCAGTTAATAAGGAGAGATATCAGAGGCTGGTTGGAAGACTCATTTATCTCTCTCAAACACAACCAGATATAGCCTATTCAGTCAGCCTGGTGAGTCAGTTCATGCATGATCCTCGAGATCCTCATATGGAAGCTGTCTTTCGCATTTCGCAGTATCTGAAGTCTGCACCAGGGAAAGGTCTACTTTTCTCCAGATATGGTCACCTCAAAATAGAAGCCTTTACAGATGCGGATTGGGCAGGATCTCTAGATGACCGAAGATCTACATCCGGTTACTGTACACTCGTAGGAGGAAACCTGGTCACTTGGAGAAGCAAGAAGCAAAGTGTTATTGCTAGATCAAGTGCGAAAGCAGAATATAGAGCTATGGCTGAGGGTGTTTGTGAACTTTTATGGTTACGAAAGCTACTAGAGGAATTGAGATTGTCTGAAAAGGGAAAGATTTCCTTGTATTGTGACAACAAAGCTGCAATCAGTATAGTTCATAATCCGGTTCAGCATGACCGAACAAAGCATGTTGAAATTGATCGACACTTCATCAAAGAAAAAGTTACAGATGGTGTCTTGAGTTTGTTCCATGTGTCATTAAGAAAGCATCTAGCTGATGTGTTTACCAAACGGACTTTCCATACACTAGTTTGCAAGTTGGGCATGTGCGACATCTTTGCCCCAACTTGAGGGGGAGTGTTGATTGATATGGATTTCCTAGCATAATTATAGGAGTAATTGATATAGATTGGTTATGTAATAATTGTGTAATATTCTCTTTGATTATGTAATATTCTCTTTCTTTATTTAGTTATAGGAGTTATTGTATAATACCCATTGTCATGGGTTGTAAATTATCAAGAAATACAAAGAATACTTTCTCTTCTTCTTGAAATTCTACACATGTTCACATGTATCCCCTTATGTTCAATAAATTAAGAATAGTTAATACCAATAGCATTATAATCATGGGAAAATACTTCACAAAAAAATGTTTGTCACCCCAATTTGGGTAGGCAACATGACTGGCACCCTATGTCATCTCCCATAGAGCGAACCATTTTCACACATATCTCTTTATGTTCAATTAATTAAGAATAATTAAATTACAATAGCATTATAACTTTGGAAAAAACTTCAACTTCCTGATCTCTTTCCCCAAATATTTAAATTCATAGTGACCCTAAACATGAGATCTTCTTGAAAGATGGAGATATGATATCAGCTGCTTTGCAAATTACTAGGCAAGATTTCAAAAGTATTTCTCATCTGAAACTTTCACCTATTTAGCTTGCATAAAGTATATCACAGCATATCAAGCATAGGTCTTAGTGGCCATGAGGAAAAATGTCCCTTCTCGCAAGAAGAATGAGAACAATAAAATAGAAAAGTGCACCCTTACACGCGCTCTAGACAATATATTCAAATAAAACATACTGTTTAAGGATCATTAAACCTAGCAAGACTCAGAGTACAGACCTGTTGACCCTGACCTTAACTGGAGTAGGTTCTAATGAGATAGTTTGGTTCTTCGTTTTAGCTAAAAACCTAGTTGAGTTTCACATGACCTTATGGGATTTTCTTTAACGGACGCAGCCTACAGTATTTCAAGCTACCTGTATACACATTCGTCAATCGAAGCCTAAAAGAATAATGAGTCAGAAACATATTTACTAGCACTTATAACCTAAATTAAACAAGCCACCTGTTATAGAGTAAGAAAGATACCTCATTTTTAAAATGTGTCTGCATAAATGAAAAGAGCAAGGTAATTACTGCATGAAGAATATTATCACCACCTTAATGTCATAATTTAAGTGTTCAGTTTTTGCTCCTCTAATAAATTAAATAGATTTAAGGTTTTGTTATGCCCAATAATGATTCTTACCTGTCAGACTCACCCAAAGTTTGAATACAAGCCCAATCACCACCGCCACAAATCTCTTCCCAAACCTGAATTTTTCATGCACTTAGATATTATCACTTACAAAATGGAAGAGAAACGAGTTGACTACCAATCCTATGGCTTACACATAATAGGGGTAAAAAAAGCATGCTAGAATCTTTCTAAGAAAATAACACACGCACACACACAGAACGCGAAGTTGAATCTCAAATATACCTTAATGGTGTTATCATAACTACACGAGAATAGCATATCTTCATGCCATTGAACCATCTTAACGTCTTTTGTGTGTCCGTGTAACACTGAAGCACAATCAAACTCATTTCCAGGCAAAACTTCCCATATCCAAACTGACTTATCACCTCCACACGTTGCCAGCAGATCCCCTTTTGTATTCCAGGAAACACTTCTAACTTCATTGTCATGACCCTGGACATTATCGGCGTAAGAAAAATAAGAAAGCGGATTTTAGTAGATTTATAACCTATTAAGGAAAATGGAAAAAATTCAAATATAAAAGTCCATTAAAATTAGGATCACAAATCAATATAAGCCAAATCAAAACACTCCATAGTAACATATTCCGTATTCTACTGACAAGTTTCTGAAGTTTATGTTGCAATACATACAGATATGAGCAGATAGAAGATACTAGTTTTGCCTACTTTGCACAGGTTGTAGTTAGAGTTGGAGTAATAAATGTCAACCGAAATCAATATGATTGATATGGAATCAAAATGGCAACTGTACCTCCAAAGTGTAGACACGCTCATATGCATTCCCGACATTTTTTCAAATGGCAGTGGTGGCATCAGAGCAAGCTACTGCCAACAATTTGCATGGCGGTGACCAGGCACACGATCTAACACTCCGTCCATGTGATTCCTCCAAAACAGCCTGCAAAATTTCCTTCTAAGAGTTATTACAGCTCTTTTTTATGTATTTGTTTAAAGGTTCAAATAGTCACAATAGCTTGAGAATAAAGGACACTTTAATTTCTTGAGCATGGAAAGAGTGCTAGAGAAGGAATAAAGAAGGAACATAGAGGAAAACAGTTCCAGAGTAATTTAATCAACTCATCAAAAGTAAATAATAACTCCTGATAAAAGAAACTTAACAGAGGAATTTGGTCAACGAGACCATTCAATTAATTCCTCTATTGGAGGAATATCTCTCTTTCCCAACTTGGACAAATGGAAAGAAAAGCATACCTCATAGCCAGAACCAAATGGTCTGACATCACAGAGAAAGCTTGTAGCCAAATAAGGGAAAAGAAAGAGTGTCATGATTGTTCTAAAGGTTGGATACAATGTTGGGTGGAAAGAGGTAGTAATGAAATCGAAATATTTGCAGAAAAAGAAAGTAGCCAGTGTTCTTCCCTATCCACACAGGGAGCTTTGCCCATGTAACTTATCCAAGGAGATGACTGAAAGAGGGTAAACTTGAGGGGAAGGAATCAAACATAGAGATCCTATGTAGGGAGTGACACTAAGTACTTGCACCGCCTAGCACCGTCAATCTGATCACCAAACAGAGGTGGTAAACATGCGCTTAGCAGCCTACCTCAGATGTTACTGCTCAGACTCACTAACTGATTGGTTAGTATTTGATTTATGTTGAATGGTGGTATAGCACCACCTTTCATTCCACCATATAAACAACGCCTTATGAGGCTCTTTATAGGCAACCTCAATCGCACCTCCCTTATGCTGAAAGCAATGTTATTGAAAGGCGAAAAACGCACAAAAAAAAAACAAAAAAAAAAGGTCCTTTGGGGCTTTAAGCGCAAAACGCAAACAAAGCGTGAGACTAAATGAATAAAGGCACAAATGGAGAACATATATAAATATGTACGTGTAGTCCAAGACTAGGACAAAGTTTTTCACTTTATTTGAAAATCAGTACAACAACATACCTAGTGTAATCCCACACGTGGGGTCTAAGGAGGGTAGGATGTACGCAGAACTTGTCCCTACCTTTATGAGGTAGAGAGTTGTTTCCGATTGCCCTCGGCTCAAAAGAAGTATAATCAAAGCAGGGTAGAAAGGGAAATAGCGACAACAATAAACAAGATAAACAAAACAAATGCAGTAGCAGATAATAATAAAAGAAGAATAAGATACAATGTGAATACTAGATATATTAGTACTAAATAAGGAGAAAGGGGACATGCCCGCTGTCTCTCCTACATAAAAGTGCTGCAACACTCGGCTGCCTACTAACCCTCTACCCTGGTCCGCGACTTTCAAACCTTCTTATCTAGGGTCATGTCCTCCGTAAGTTGGAGGTGTGCCATGTCCTGCCGAATCACCTCCCCCAGTTCCTTTTCGGCCTACATCGACCTCTCCTAACACACACTATAGCCAACATCTCCACAACTCCTCCACAATTCCTCACTGGTGAATCCGCGCACATCCTCTTCATATTCCCAAACTACCTCAGCCTCGCTTCCCTCATCTTATCTTCCACAGAGGCCACTCCCACCTTGCCCTACATATCTTCGGTCCTAATCATATCTCTCCTTTTGAATATGTTTGGTGAAAATACCAAATCCAACTTGAAGTGGTATTTCAAATTTGGAAAATGGCTTATAACCTGTTTTCCAACTCACTTTTCACTTTTAAAGTTGTATTTTTAAGTATATCTAAACATGAACATCATTCCAAATATCCTTAGGAAAAACACAACTCCATAAATTCCAAATAAAGTGAAAAATATTTGAAATCTATGGCCAAACGCCTACTTAGAAAAAGTGCAGTTTTTTCCATCACAAACGATATCATACTTTAATTAGCCTGGAAATGAAAAAAGAAATCACACCTTACACTGAAAAGAGCCCGAGAGTTCTGTTCCCAAATATATACGGTTTTATCCCCAACCCACTCCCCTACCTGCCTGGCTGCCCCCACCCACTCCCACACCTACTCTACCCCGTACCCCAATCTACCCCCTACCCCTCCCTACCCCACCTCCCATCCCGCCTACACCTCACCAGAAGTTGCACTCCAAATTCAAATGCTTTGTATATATGCAAATACTCTTAAAATGACATTTTTCAACTTGCGTACCAAACACAAGAAAATAAGTAGGAAAATCACTTATTTTCTGGGAAAAAAAATTCTTGGAAAACATTTTCCATCATACCAAACACACCCCAAAAGTGACTAATACTCCCTCCGGATCAAAAAAAGAGTCCACTTAGTCATTTGCCCACTCCTTAAGAAATTACTAACTCCTAGAAAAAAATAGATAATTTGACTAAACTACCCCTAATTAAATAGGCATTGGGATTTGATCATATAACACTTAATAGGAGCAAATCTAGAACAAGAAGGTTAATTTTTTCTTGATTTTCTAAGTGGACTCTTTTTCTTATCCAAGAAACAAATCATACTTTAATAAGCCTGCAAATGAAAGAAGAAATCAAACCTTACACTCCAAAATGCCAGAGAAATTCTCTTCCCAAATTCGTACAGTTTTATCGTCACTCCACGAAGCAATCGCTAAGGGACGACCCCAAATTCCAGTATCCTGTTTCCAAGCAATACCTAAAACCTTACCAGTGTGTCCTTCCAGCCTTTGAATTTCCTTCAGTTCAAAATCTCCTTCGCTAAAATTCATCTTAAACAACTCTGATTGCGCGTACAATTCTGTGTATTCCCTTAGATTCTTCTCTCCTAATTTTTCTACGTGATTCAAGAACTGTTAGTAACGTATTTCTCGATATATTTGATCGCCAAGAACGTCAGACAACACTTTGATATGTCGAGTTGATCTTAAAGAAGTACTTTGTTGTTCTTTTTGTGAGATATTATGGGATATTTGATGTGATTTGGGAAATCTTGTTAGATTTTGGTGAGCTTATGGGACTTGTACAGGGTGCTGCGAAAGGAGTACCAATACGTTACTTAAATGGGGTTGGTAAGTTAGTTACTTACTGTATAAGCTGACAGTTAGACCCTTATAGTTTAGTTAATTACAGATTTCACCCAAGTTGTAATTTCCTTTTTCTAGTTTAGTCCCTCCTCTAGTCTACGTGGCTGTGATTCATTAGTCCTTTATTATTTAAATAGGAAAAAAATAATCTATAAATTAGAATAATCTTAAATTGAATACGTTACTATATTGATTAGGTGAATGATGATTTAGGACATATGAATTTGATTTTAGATTCATGTAAAATAAGAAGCAATCAGTTACTTTCCAAATATTGTTTCATCTCTCTTAATTATGTTTTACATTTTTTGTTCTATCAAAAGAAATTATCGTGTTTTGGGTCTAAATTTTAAGTCTTACGATAATTAAGAGTATTATCTAAATTAGGACTTTTATCTTAATTAAGACTCTTACTTAGTTTAGATGATTTTTACCATAATTAAGAATATTAATTACTTGTAGTTGGTTTTGATGTGATCCATTTGTGTAAATAAGTCCATATATAGTTAGGGATGGTTTTATCGCACGTTAGCTATGTGGGATTATAATACATTGCTTCCTTTATGTGCGATTTGTTGTTGTTGTTGTTTTTTTTTTTTTTTTTTTTTTTTTTTGTGAATGGAATTTAATTTCATGATCTTTGTGTTAGCTAATGTAGGTTCAACCAATCTGGTGCCTTAGTAAAGGCAAGCTTTTATTTCGTATGTTTCGTATAAAATAATGACATAGATTTTAGCATAAAGAAATATATGTATTGCTTAATACTGTCAAACAAACATGGCATAAAGCCATGTCAGAAGTTGATCTGACATTTTAGCTTGATGAATTCGACCAGATTTTAATATTAGACTTATTATACTTTTAAAATTATATATTAAATTTAATATTTATTGAAACTTTTGTGAAATTGTCACATAAAAAGACACTAATCTCACTACATATGAGTTTTTTGCTAAAATAAACGGGTGTGCAAGCACTCAATTCGCTCCTAGTTATGTGGGGATCAGTTTTTTTTTAATATGGCCAATAAATGCAGCATTAGCTATAAAGAGATTATTTTATCTAATTGCTCTAACCTCGTAGTAGTATATTACGTGGGATTTAATACTAAAATTATTTTTCTAATCCCTCCCACCAAACTAGCCAAATTATCCCTTATTTACGAGACTAGATCTATTTTGATTCTTTAAATATGATCTTGAGTATCTTTAGTCCATCAATTTTGATAAAGTGGAGCATCTTTGGTCCAATTAAAAGAATGGACTTAAAACTTGGTCTTTAAATTTTGCCCCTCATATTTGAAATCTTTAAGTTTTACCCTTCGGCTAAACCCCATGGGTTCCAGGTTCGAACCCCCACACAGTCAAAATTTAAAAAAAAAATCGCAAGACAGAGTTTAAATTCGCTATGCCCCAACCGGCATACACTTGTGAAGGAATTATCAAAGTTATGCTGGACCCGGCATTGCCTTATGGGCAGACTTGGCATAAGTATGCCGGGTCCGGCATAACTTTGGTAATTCCTTCACAAGTTTATGTCGGATCCGGCATAAAAGTTAGCCCATTAAAAGTATGCCCCCAACGGCATAAACTTGTTAAGGAATTACCGAACTTATGCCGGTCCCGGCATACTTATGCCTTATGGGCAGACTTGGCATAAGTATGCCGGGTCCGGCATAACTTTGGTAATTCCTTCACAAGTTTATGCCTGGTCCGGCATAAAAGTTTGCCCATTAAAAGTATGCCCCCACCGGATGAGGGTACCTAGGAAGAATTTCATTGTCCTCCTTCCAATATTATTACAGAACTAAAAGGCTTCATGGTAAAAACTTTGTGCGTGGCCTCTTCCACTCATCGTTATGCAAATGCTGGCAACAATTATCATAGTGTTAATACTCATGAAAAACTAGACTTAGATATAATGGAACAAAATCACGACAACTACTCTTTTCTAACACTACCCCATAATATATCAACAAGAGCAGTTATAATATATCCAATACAGGAAATGTAGCAAAGAAAGTCTTTAGGCCACATTGACACAAAAATCACTTGAATTTTAATAGAGCATTTTGATGTCACTAAAAATCTGTAAAATGTTGACATGAGATCTCAAAGTTATGCCGGACCCGGCATAAACTTATGAAGGAATTACCAAAGTTATGCCGGACCCGACATACTTATACCAAGTCTGCCCATAAGGCATGAGTATGCCGGGTCCGGCATAACTTTGGTAATTCCTTCATAAGTTTATGCCGGGTCCGGCATACACGCGACCCAAACCTTGCCTTGCAGTTTTCTTTTTTAATTTATGCTTGAGCGGGGGTTCGAACTCAGAACCTCATGATTTCTGCGTGAACGTTCAGTGTTGCAATGCGAAGGACAAAAATTAAAGACCAGCAATATGAGGGGCATAATTTAAAGATCACAAATATGAGGGGCAAAATTTAAAGACCACCCAAAAGAAGGGCAATCCGCGCAAAAAAATGCTTAAAACTGAGGATGACTACCAAAAATTACTATTACAAATACGACACAACCGATCGGAAAAAACCGATTGACTTTCAAACTGACCGAAATATTGATCAAGTCGGTCTTTCTGATTCAAAATCTTTTTCTTTTTTAATAAAACCAATCGAACTTGATCAGTTTTTTTTTTTTTGGGCCAATAGCTGGAAAAATAAAAGATCGACTGAGCTATGTCGTTTAAATACTCTGCAAAAAATATTTTTTTTGTATAACCGTCCAAGCTAAGTCGATTTTTATCTTTAAAAATATATTTTGAGAAACAGGCCGAGCTTTTTGGTCAAAACTCCAATCAAACTTTTTAAATAAACCGAACTAAGAATAGACCAATTTTGGTCAGTCCTTTTTTTTATTATTATTATTTAATTTAAAATAATCTCTTTTATTTGAAAAAAAAAAAAAAACCGCTTACTTTAGTCTTAGCACTTGTAAATCTTTAGTATGCACACCAACTGTTTGTTAAAATGCCTAGCTGATGAATTCAAGAAATAAACTTTGAGAAATTTCAGTATTTCACATTATTTAGCTTAACAAATGTTTTCATAGGCGAGTTGGGTCGATCTTAAATCTTACACTAATATAATGGTTTCTCTTGTTTCATACCATTTTATTCTTTCTTAAGCTGCTCAACCCATCCGCACATCAACTGTTTGTTATAATTCCTAACTGAAAAATTCAAAATAAACTTGGAGAAATTTCAGTAGCACACATTATTTAGTCCTTCTCAGAGTATTAGTATTATTCTTGTTTATCATTACCTGTTGTTTCTTTAGCCTCGATTAGCTTATTATCTTGGTATTGTCTCTGCTGTCTCTTTTTCATCGTTCTTTGATCCGTGGGTCTATCAGAAACAACATATCTACCTTTTGAAACCCCACCTATAAGATCTTCGTAACCTCTACCCTCCCCAGACCCCACCCATGAGATTACACTGGGGTTTTTTTTATTGTTGTTGTTCACATTATTTAGCCCTTATCAGAGTATTAGTATTATTCTTGTTTATCACTACCTGTTGTTTCTTTAGCCTCGATTAGCTTATTATATTGTTGTGGTCTCTGCTGCCTCTTTTTCATCGTTCTTTGATCCGAAAGTCTATCAGAAACAACATATGTACCTTCTGAAACCCCACCTATAAGGTCTGCGTAACCTCTACCCTCCCCAGACCCCACCCGTGAGATTACACTGGATTTTTCATTGTTGTTGTTGTTGTTGTTCACATTATTTAGCCCGACGGAATGTTTCATAGGCTAGTTGGGTCAGCCTTAAATCTTCGTGGCAACGCAATATTGTCCACTATAAAGGAGCTAGGCAATGTTGGTCTATTGTATTCAAGTGCAACAGCATTGGAAGCGCTACCAAGAAAGCTGAAAAGGGCTGAAAAAAAGCCATGGGTGACGAATATTAATGAGCTTAAACGGAGAGGAAGAGTGGAGAAGGAAGAGAGAAAAGTGGTACGTGAAGTTGCATTAAGGCCACCTGAAAATGGGCTATTAGTTAAAGAGTTAATCCCAGTTGCTCATCAGGTCTTAGCTTCCAGAAGTCAGTTATTAGCTTGTGTTTCGAGGATTTCGGAGGAAATTCCTATTTATTTTTGCAGGTAAGATTCATTTTGCTTCCAAATCTTGCATTTAAGCTAACTTTCTTTCAACTAATCATATGTAAAACGGACCTAGGTTTTAGAACAGAAGCATGGAGAAAATATTCCGAATTTTAGGGTGTGTTTGGTATGAAGATAAGTGGTTTTCTTACTTATTTTCTTGTATTTGGTAAATAAGTAGGAAATATCGTCCAAAAAGTACTTGTATATAATCTAGACAAACTCTATAGAAGATGAGTTCGGGCATAGGGGTGTGGGTGTCGTGGGGATGGTATAAAGGGGTGGGGTTGTGGGTGTCGTGGGGATGGTATAAAGGGGTGGGTGTGTGGGTGTAGTGGGGATGGGGTATAAAGGGGTGGGGTTGGGGGTGGGTGGGGTATGTTGAAGGGTGGGGAGGAGCCAATCAATGTGGAGTGCAATAATATCCACTATAAAGGAGCTGGGCAATGTTGGTCCATTGTATTCAAGTGCAACAGCATTGGAAGCGCTGCCAAGAAATCTGAAAAGGGCTGAAAAAAAGCCATGGGTGACGAATATTAATGAGCTTAAACGGAGAGGAAGAGTGGACAAGCAAGAGAGAAAGGTGGTACGTGAAGTTGCATTAAGGCCACCTGAAAATGGGCTATTAGTTAAAGAGCTAATCCCAGTTGCTCATCAGGTCTTAGCTTCCAGAAGTCAGTTATTAGCTTGTGTTTCGAGAATTTCCGAGGAAATTCCAATATACTTTTGCAGGTAAGATTCATTTTGAAGTCCAAATCTTGCAATTTAAGCCAACTTTCTTGCAACTAATCATCAGAACAGAAGCATGAAGAAAATATGCTGAATCTTTAGCTAAGGGTGTGTTTGGTATGAAAGAAAATGATTTCTAGTGTTTGGTAAGTAAGCAAGAAAATATTATTCTAAAAGCATTTATATGTAATCTAGCAAAACACTATGGGGTTGGGATGGGGTGGGAGTGGGGGTTCGGGGATGGGATGGTCAAGGGTTGGGGGTTGGAGCGTTGGGAGGGTGGGGAGAAAGCTAAAAAGGGCTGAATAAAAATCATGTGTGACGAGTATTAATGAGCTTAAGCGGAGAGCAAGATTAGACAAGCAAGGGAGAAGGGTGGTACGTGAAGTTGCACTTAAACCACCTGAAAATGGGCTATTAGTTAAAGAGCTAATCCCAATTGCTCATCAGGTCTTAGCTTCCAGAAGTCAATTATTAGCTTGTGTTTCCAGGAGTTCGGAGGAAATTCCTATTTATTTTCGCAGGTAAGATTCATTTTGCATCCAAATCTTGCAATTTAAGCCAACTTTCTTGCAACTAATCATTAGAACAGAAGCATGGAGAAAATATGCTGAATATTCAGGATGTGTTTGGTGTGAAGGAAAATGTTTTCTTGGAAAACAAGTGAGTTTTTTTACTTATTTTCTAGTGTGTGGTAAGTAAGCAAAAAAATATTATCCCAAAAGCATTTATATGTGATCTAGCAAAAAACAATAGGGGTGGGGTAGGGTGGGGAGTGGGGGTTCGGGGGTGGCGGGGGAAGGTCAAGGGGTGGGGGTTGGTGGCGTTGGGTGGGCGGGGAGGAGACAATGAACTTGGAATGGCATTTATGGAACTTGCTTTCCCTACTTCTATTAAGGAAGTCATTTTCCTCATTTTTAAAAAACTTGTTTTCGTAGAGAAAATATTCTCCAAAATATTTTGACCAACCAAACAAGGGAAAATTGAAAGGCTGGACAAGCAAGAGAGAAGTGTGGTACGTGAAGTTGCACTAAGGCCACCGGAAAATGGGCTATTAGTTAAAGAGCTAATGCCAGTTGCTCATCAGGTCTTAGCTTCCGGAAGTCAATTATTAGCTTGTGTTTCCAGGATTTCGGAGGAAATTCCTATTTATTTTTGCAGAGAGAGATTCATTTTTGCATCCAAAACTTGCATTTGGCCAAATTTCGTGCAACTAATCAAATTTAAGCCGGAGAAAATATGCCAAATTTTAGCTGCTAAGCTTATCTAGCAGAGCATATCTTTGTGGTAGATTGAGAATTAGATTAATAATAGTCAAATGTGATATTCATTTTATAGTGAAAGAATTTTGTGAGTGAAAAGTAAAAACCACCAACTGTTATACTTCACAAATAGTCTCAACTTCAAATTCTCTATTTTAAGTTGAAGTATATTATAATGAACCACATAGTTAAGTAATTTGCAAATAAGATTTCAAGTTGAAGTTGAAATAATGAAGTAATTTGTATTGACAAATTGTAAGTACTGAAATGAAATAGACTTGAAAATAGAGCGTAATAGATGGAACATTCTCAGCTACTCACTATGAAATTCAATTGTTCAAAAAGTGAGGCATGCATGACTATGTTGTGATCTCTATGCTTTTGTGCAGCTTCTGTAGCGAAGTTCATGTCGGTCATCCACCACATAAGATTAGAACTTGCGATGTTAGCGGCAGTCAGAAGAACAAAGAGCATACATGGCAAAGAGGGGATGCAGAGCATATAGTACCTGTTGTAGAATCTTTTCATCTCTATGACAGGTTGGGAAGAGCTGTTTCACATAATGAGCGACTTGAAGTTGATCGCATCCCAGCCCTCGTGGAATTGTGCATTCAGGCTGGTGTGGATTTACCTGAATACCCAACCCGAAGAAGGAAGTTCCCCATTTACCGGGTTGCTGGAAAACTCTTAGATTTTGAGAAGAGGTTTCCAAAGGATGATTTGTCCTGGAAGGACATAGAAACTTCTAAGTCTAAGGAAACTATGAAGAAACTCAGTGGAGATGGAAAATATTTGAATTTACACTATGATGACATAAAAGGTTCGTCTTTATGTTACTACAGTTTTTTCTCTTATAATTGTTGCCGTTTTCAATTTGGATTTTCCTATGTTGAAATACATCCCAAGTAATTTCCTCTCATGAGCTTCAAGTATGTAAAAGAATTACTATTTCTGATGGTATGACGAACCTTCTAGTTTGATATCATTTCTCCAGGATTCGCCATGCGAGGAATTGAAGCCTGGGAGATTATGCGTACCGGAGCCATACAGCTCATGCAAAAGTATCCCGTTCAAACATGTGGATATTGTCCTGAGGTGCAAGTTGGGCCAAAGGGTCATAGGGTTAGACAATGTCAAGCCTTCAAGCACCAGATGAGGGATGGACAGCATGGTTGGCAAGAGGCAACAATAGATGATCTTCTCTCCACTGTATATGTTTGGCATGTCCGAAACCCGCATGCTGGTGACCTTTTGGTTGATTCTTTGAAGAGGTATTATGGAAAGTTACCTGCGGTCGTTGAACTGTTTAATCAAGCTGGAGCACAGGTCGGAGATGATTACCATTGCATGATGAGGGAAGATGTTGCAGTTCCTGGACTAGATGAAGAAAAATTGGTAGTATAAAGCTATGAGATGCTGGCCTATATATTTGTAGATTATTTGAGTTCCTGGCAGAGATGTGCTCGTACCTTATGGCAAAAAGTTAATAGGCTGTTTAGAGTCCAAAACATGAAGAGGAGAGAGCTCAAAATTAATGCTGGGACATATTTACTGTTCATTTATCTATTAGATTACCTCCGAAGGTGATGAGAAAGCATCCCATAGAGGAGGTTGGTGGTTTCTTTTAATGTTTTAAGCTTCACTTGTAATGTGAAAGCCGCATTGTTATACAGTTATACATGCAGAGGCAGAGGAGAAACAAGATTAGACTGAAGGGTTATTGGTTTGGTGGCTGCTGCTGAGGATAAACCAACACGAGATCGATTCTGTGATTTTGTTGCGAGGGCTCGTTTACTGTTAGGACAACAATAGATTCTGGCAATTGGAACTTCAACAGTTCAATTTCTTGTTGAAATACAACTTTTTTCTTGCCTTTAGAATTAAGACAACGTGTAGTAGTTACAATTATGCAAAGTAAACAATAGTTTCACATTTACCTTTAGGATGTCGTGAATATATGTAAAAGTGCTCTTTGTGTTAAACGTAAATCAACTTACATTAAATGGATTTGACGCTTCCAATTTCTAAATATATATTTTTATGCTATGGTAATTTATATCTTTTTCAATGGATAGAATATGCAAAACCCGTATGCAAAAAACTTTAAGAGAGGTATGGATCAAAGAAGACTAAATAATATGTTCACGTGTATTAACAAGGTGTCAGTTCATTTCACTTATATTTGGTTTATTAGTCCTCCTTTTCAATTTATGTGGTATAATTAACTAGGTATGAAGTCTATAAAAGCATGCAATTAAGGGTAAAATGTGAATTGTAAAGTTAAATTAGATTTAAATGTAGAAAGGCGTCATTTTTTTTTTTCGGAAAAGGTCCAAAAATACCCCTAACATATTGAAAAAGGCTCATAAATACCTTCCTTCCACCTTTTGGTCTAAAAATACCCTTAAGGTTTGTTTTTGGCTCAAATATACCCCTCAACCTATTGAAAAAGGCTCATAAATACCCTCCTTCCACCTTTTGGTCTAAAAATACCCTTAAGGTTTGTTTTTGGCTCAAATATACCCCTCAGATTTTTTAAAGTCGGATTTTAAAAAAAAAAAACTGGATTTTTTTTTTAAAATCTGGAAATTTTTTTTTAAATCTGGATTTTTTTTTTAAATCTAGATTTTTTTTTAAATCTGGATTTTTATTGACCAATTACGGAATTTTTTAAAAAATCTGATTTTTTTTTTAAATTATGGAATTTTATTATTGACCAATTACGGAATTTTTAAATTACGGAATTTTTAAAAAATTCCAGATTTAAAAAAAAATCTGATTTTAAAAAATCTGAGGGGTATATTTGAGCCAAAAATAAACCTTAAGGGTATTTTTAGACCAAAAGGTGGAAGAAGGGTATTTATGAGCCTTTTTCAATAGGTTGAGGGGTATATTTGAACCAAAAACAAACCTTAAGGATATTTTTAGACCAAAAGGTGGAAGGAGAATATTTATGAGCCTTTTTCAATAGGTTAAGAGTATTTTTGGACCTTTTCCGTCATTTTCTTTTTTGGATGGACTAATAAGAAGATAGTGTCACATAAATTGCACGGAGGGAGCAGTTAGTGCCACATAAATTGCATGGAGGGAGCAGCAATCACTTGGAACGTAACCAAAGTGATTAACTACGTATTTTTATTCAATAAGCATAACAAAATCAAGCAAATAGATGCTCATATTTTCTGGGCAAGAGTATCGCACAAACCATAGCATCCAACATTCCGTTATTTACAGAGATGTCACTCCTTAAGGTATATGTATATGCCTTACAAGGGTAATCTTCTGCAACTAAACTCAGATAAAGAAGTATCATATTTAACCAATCAACCAGCCACGTAAAAATGTCAAACGACAACAACATTGTATAGAAGCAGAAACTTCAAAGGGCTGTTTTAAATCCAATATATGTAGCAATTAGATCTTTGAAGCAAAGCTGAGGCCCTCCTGTGCCAATTGATCCAAGCTAGCAACGGGTTGAACTTTTGCAACTTTAGCAATTGCCTTGTTCTCTTCAGGAGAACCGCTCTCAAGGAATGCACCAACGATCTTTCCGTCTTTGATCCAGTATGTTCCAAACTTGTGAGTTGCAGAGTTGGGATCAGCATCACCAAAGAGGACTGTTTCTCCTACGTTGTCACCATAGAATTGCCAAGACAAATCGAAAGCACGGGAGTAGAAATATGGAAGGTAGTCATATTCATCGACAGACTTCCCTTGCTCACCGGCAAAAATTGCCTGCACAATAAACATACAAAACATTAATATTTTTCCTTCATAGAAAACATGAAGTTCGGGAATTGTAAGTTGTGACTACATTTGACTGAGTTGATTGACAGAGTAGAAAGACACTAGCACACAGCCGAAATTCAAAATGGAATATGAGGTAATGCACTGTAATTCTGATAGAGACAAGAACAGACAGCTTTTAGCTCGACAAGGAAAACCAATGCACGTTTCCTTATCAACAAGTTCAAAGATTACCACTATTTGATACAGAGTAGTAACATTAATAATTTTACTTCATAAGAAAAGGTGATTGACAGAGTCGAAAGACACTGGCACATTGCAGAAATCTGTTCTAAGAAGTCACACAGTGGAAGCAAAATACGGGAAAAAGATCTGCAGAACTCAAGAATACTTGGACAGTATAAACCTTGAAAAGGACGACCGGTGTTGAGTGTAATTTAAGGTTGTACTTCACATATTTGTACTCATTCTATAAAAAATATACACAGGAGAGTTTTTCAGTATTTGAACACCCTAATCTACACGTGCAGTGAGCTTCAAACATCCAGTTTATGTCATAAGAGTTGAGTCATCGACTCATAGTTGCCCAGTAAAGAATAACATATTATACGTAGGATGATAATATAGCACTTCCATTAACATTGGAAAGCATCAGGGAGCTGTCACATACCTTGACAGCTTGCTCAGCAGATTTGCGAGAATGATCAACATGTTCAACTCTTCTAATATCACCATACATTTTCATAGGAAAAGTCGCAACATCACCCACAGCGTACACATTGGGTACACTTGTTTTGAAGAACGCATCTGTCTGCAAAATAGAAGCCTCAGCATAAGTACTGCAGTTCAGTAAGTTCGAATGGAACATGACATAATGCATTAATTCTGATATAAACAAACAGCTTATAGCTCGACGAGCACACAGCTTTGGTTCGACAAGAAAACTATGCTGTTTCCTTATCTACAAGTTCAAGGATTTCCACTATTTGATCCAATTTCTCATGCATGATTGCTTCATTTCTTTGTGTTGCCTGAAGCAGCACCAGAATTTCTGGAATCCATTGATCTATTCCTTCAATGAATCACTCAGTTGCTCTCAATTACTTTTGAAGCTTATACTGAACTATTTAAATATTTTTGGTCCATTATGCAGAAATATTTAATGATTTAACCATGAATATGATAAAATTATCGAAAAGCATGCAAGTCAGAACTTATTAGAAGGATGAGTACTGAACGGTGAACACACACCTTAATTCCTCCCTTCTCCTCTTCAACTTGGCCTTTGAATAGCGTCGTGAGTGGTTTTGCTCCGACTCCTACGACTACTAGGTCGGCTTCCAGAACTCTCCCATCTTTAAGTTTGACTTCCTTCACCTGCAAATTGGAAACAAGAATGCTGTGAGGTAATGCTCTAAAGCTCCACAAGATTTCTCAAAATGGTGCAGTCTTGAGAAAAACCTCTCCATTTGGATGTGTATCAAACCCAACAGCCACTGTACCCTTGATGATATTGACTCCCTTGTTTTTATAATAACCTTCATAGAATGCAGCTATGCCCTCTGTGAAAAGCCGAGGCACTGCAAAAGCATAAGGATTACAGTAAGATTAGAATACAGTAAAGCAGGACAATATATTTCTCCATAATTGACTATCATGAACCAGTTTAACGTTTCCTGTTATGCATGCAGTGCGGGATTAGAAGCAATTTACTCCCCAGACCCCACCCGTGAGATTACACTGGATTTTTCATTGTTGTTGTTGTTGTTGTTCACATTATTTAGCCCGACGGAATGTTTCATAGGTTAGTTGGGTCAGCCTTAAATCTTCGTGGCAACGCAATATTATCCACTATAAAGGAGCTAGGCAATGTTGGTCTATTGTATTCAAGTGCAACAGCATTGGAAGCGCTACCTAGAAAGCTGAAAAGGGCTGAAAAAAAGCCATGGGTGACGAATATTAATGAGCTTAAGCGGAGAGGAAGAGTGGAGAAGGAAGAGAGAAAGGTGGTACGTGAAGTTGCATTAAGGCCACCTGAAAATGGGCTATTAGTTAAAGAGCTAATCCCAGTTGCTCATCAGGTCTTAGCTTCCAGAAGTCAGTTATTAGCTTGTGTTTCGAGAATTTCCGAGGAAATTCCAATATACTTTTGCAGGTAAGATTCATTTTGAAGTCCAAATCTTGCAATTTAAGCCAACTTTCTTGCAACTAATCATCAGAACAGAAGCATGAAGAAAATATGCTGAATCTTTAGCTAAGGGTGTGTTTGGTATGAAAGAAAATGATTTCTAGTGTTTGGTAAGTAAGCAAGAAAATATTATTCTAAAAACATTTATATGTAATCTAGCAAAACACTATGGGGTTGGGATGGGGTGGGAGTGGGGGTTCGGGGATGGGATGGTCAAGGGGTGGGGGTTGGAGCGTTGGGAGGGTGGGGAGAAAGCTAAAAAGGGCTGAAAAAAAATCATGTGTGACGAGTATTAATGAGCTTAAGCGGAGAGCAAGATTAGACAAGCAAGAGAGAAGGGTGGTAAGTGAAGTTGCACTTAAACCACCTGAAAATGGGCTATTAGTTAAAGAGCTAATCCCAATTGCTCATCAGGTCTTAGCTTCCAGAAGTCAATTATTAGCTTGTGTTTCCAGGAGTTCGGAGGAAATTCCTATTTATTTTCGCAGGTAAGATTCATTTTGCATCCAAATCTTGCAATTTAAGCCAACTTTCTTGCAACTAATCATTAGAACAGAAGCATGGAGAAAATATGCTGAATATTCAGGATGTGTTTGGTGTGAAGGAAAATGTTTTCTTGGAAAACAAGTGAGTTTTTTTACTTATTTTCTAGTGTGTGGTAAGTAAGCAAAAAATATTATCCCAAAAGCATTTATATGTGATCTAGCAAAAAACAATAGGGGTGGGGTAGGGTGGGGAGTGGGGGTTCGGGGGTGGCGGGGGAAGGTCAAGGGGTGGGGGTTGGTGGCGTTGGGTGGGCGGGGAGGAGACAATGAACTTGGAATGGCATTTATGGAACTTGCTTTCCCTACTTCTATTAAGGAAGTCATTTTCCTCATTTTTAAAAAACTTGTTTTCGTAGAGAAAATATTCTCCAAAATATTTTGACCAACCAAACAAGGGAAAATTGAAAGGCTGGACAAGCAAGAGAGAAGTGTGGTACGTGAAGTTGCACTAAGGCCACCGGAAAATGGGCTATTAGTTAAAGAGCTAATGCCAGTTGCTCATCAGGTCTTAGCTTCCGGAAGTCAATTATTAGCTTGTGTTTCCAGGATTTCGGAGGAAATTCCTATTTATTTTTGCGGAGAGAGATTCATTTTTGCATCCAAAACTTGCATTTGGCCAAATTTCGTGCAACTAATCAAATTTAAGCCGGAGAAAATATGCCAAATTTTAGCTGCTAAGCTTATCTAGCAGAGCATATCTTTGTGGTAGATTGAGAATTAGATTAATAATAGTCAAATGTGATATTCATTTTATAGTGAAAGAATTTTGTGAGTGAAAAGTAAAAACCACCAACTGTTATACTTCACAAATAGTCTCAACTTCAAATTCTCTATTTTAAGTTGAAGTATATTATAATGAACCACATAGTTAAGTAATTTGCAAATAAGATTTCAAGTTGAAGTTGAAATAATGAAGTAATTTGTATTGACAAATTGTAAGTACTGAAATGAAATAGACTTGAAAATAGAGCGTAATAGATGGAACATTCTCAGCTACTCACTATGAAATTCAATTGTTCAAAAAGTGAGGCATGCATGACTATGTTGTGATCTCTATGCTTTTGTGCAGCTTCTGTAGCGAAGTTCATGTCGGTCATCCACCACATAAGATTAGAACTTGCGATGTTAGCGGCAGTCAGAAGAACAAAGAGCATACATGGCAAAGAGGGGATGCAGAGCATATAGTACCTGTTGTAGAATCTTTTCATCTCTATGACAGGTTGGGAAGAGCTGTTTCACATAATGAGCGACTTGAAGTTGATCGCATCCCAGCCCTCGTGGAATTGTGCATTCAGGCTGGTGTGGATTTACCTGAATACCCAACCCGAAGAAGGAAGTTCCCCATTTACCGGGTTGCTGGAAAACTCTTAGATTTTGAGAAGAGGTTTCCAAAGGATGATTTGTCCTGGAAGGACATAGAAACTTCTAAGTCTAAGGAAACTATGAAGAAACTCAGTGGAGATGGAAAATATTTGAATTTACACTATGATGACATAAAAGGTTCGTCTTTATGTTACTACAGTTTTTTCTCTTATAATTGTTGCCGTTTTCAATTTGGATTTTCCTATGTTGAAATACATCCCAAGTAATTTCCTCTCATGAGCTTCAAGTATGTAAAAGAATTACTATTTCTGATGGTATGACGAACCTTCTAGTTTGATATCATTTCTCCAGGATTCGCCATGCGAGGAATTGAAGCCTGGGAGATTATGCGTACCGGAGCCATACAGCTCATGCAAAAGTATCCCGTTCAAACATGTGGATATTGTCCTGAGGTGCAAGTTGGGCCAAAGGGTCATAGGGTTAGACAATGTCAAGCCTTCAAGCACCAGATGAGGGATGGACAGCATGGTTGGCAAGAGGCAACAATAGATGATCTTCTCTCCACTGTATATGTTTGGCATGTCCGAAACCCGCATGCTGGTGACCTTTTGGTTGATTCTTTGAAGAGGTATTATGGAAAGTTACCTGCGGTCGTTGAACTGTTTAATCAAGCTGGAGCACAGGTCGGAGATGATTACCATTGCATGATGAGGGAAGATGTTGCAGTTCCTGGACTAGATGAAGAAAAATTGGTAGTATAAAGCTATGAGATGCTGGCCTATATATTTGTAGATTATTTGAGTTCCTGGCAGAGATGTGCTCGTACCTTATGGCAAAAAGTTAATAGGCTGTTTAGAGTCCAAAACATGAAGAGGAGAGAGCTCAAAATTAATGCTGGGACATATTTACTGTTCATTTATCTATTAGATTACCTCCGAAGGTGATGAGAAAGCATCCCATAGAGGAGGTTGGTGGTTTCTTTTAATGTTTTAAGCTTCACTTGTAATGTGAAAGCCGCATTGTTATACAGTTATACATGCAGAGGCAGAGGAGAAACAAGATTAGACTGAAGGGTTGTTGGTTTGGTGGCTGCTGCTGAGGATAAACCAACACGAGATCGATTCTGTGATTTTGTTGCGAGGGCTCGTTTACTGTTAAGACAACCATAGATTCTGGCAATTGGAACTTCAACAGTTCAATTTCTTGTTGAAATACAACTTTTTTCTTGCCTTGAGAATTAAGACAACGTGTAGTAGTTACAATTATGCAAAGTAAACAATAGTTTCACATTTACCTTTAGGATGTCGTGAATATATGTAAAAGTGCTCTTTGTGTTAAACGTAAATCAACTTACATTAAATGGATTTGACGCTTCCAATTTCTAAATATATATTTTTATGCTATGGTAATTTATATCTTTTTCAATGGATAGAATATGCAAAACCCGTATGCAAAAAACTTTAAGAGAGGTATGGATCAAAGAAGACTAAATAATATGTTCACGTGTATTAACAAGGTGTCAGTTCATTTCACTTATATTTGGTTTATTAGTCCTCCTTTTCAATTTATGTGGTATAATTAATTAGGTATGAAGTCTATAAAAGCATGCAATTAAGGGTAAAATGTGAATTGTAAAGTTAAATTAGATCTAAATGTAGAAAGGCGTCATTTTTTTTTTGGATCGGACTAATAAGAAGAGAGTGCCACATAAATTGCACGGAGGGAGCAGTTAGTGCCACATAAATTGCATGGAGGGAGCAGCAATCACTTGGAACATAACCAAAGTGATTAACTACGTATTTTCATTCAATAAGCATAACAAAATCAAGCAAATAGATGCTCATATTTTCTGGGCAAGAGTATCTCACAAACCATAGCATCCAACATTCCGTTATTTACAGAGATGTCACTCCTTAAGGTATATATATATGCCTTACAAGGGTAATCTTCTGCAACTAAACTCAGATAAAGAAATATCATATTTAGCCAATCAACCAGCCACGTAAAAATGTCAAACGACAACAACATTGTATAGAAGCAGAAACTTCAAAGGGCTGTTTTAAATCCAATATATGTAGCAATTAGATCTTTGAAGCAAAGCTGAGGCCCTCCTGTGCCAATTGATCCAAGCTAGCAACGGGTTGAACTTTTGCAACTTTAGCAATTGCCTTGTTCTCTTCAGGAGAACCGCTCTCAAGGAATGCACCAACGATCTTTCCGTCTTTGATCCAGTATGTTCCAAACTTGTGAGTTGCAGAGTTGGGATCAGCATCACCAAAGAGGACTGTTTCTCCTACGTTGTCACCATAGAATTGCCAAGACAAATCGAAAGCACGGGAGTAGAAATATGGAAGGTAGTCATATTCATCGACAGACTTCCCTTGCTCACTGGCAAAAATTGCCTGCACAATAAACATACAAAACATTAATATTTTTACTTCATAGAAAACATGAAGTTCGGGAATTGTAAGTTGTGACTACATTTGACTGAGTTGATTGACAGAGTAGAAAGACACTAGCACACAGCAGAAGTTCAAAATGGAATATGAGGTAATGCACTGTAATTCTGATAGAGACAAGAACAGACAGCTTTTAGCTCGACAAGGAAAACCAATGTGTGTTTCCTTATCAACAAGTTCAAAGATTATCACTATTTGATACAGAGTAGTAACATTAATAATTTTACTTCATAAGAAAAGGTGATTGACAGAGTCGAAAGACACTGGCACAGTGCAGAAATCTGTTCTAAGAAGTCACACAGTGGAAGCAAAATACGGGAAAAAGATCTGCATAACTCAAGAATACTTGGACAGTATGAACCTTGAAAAAGACGACCTGTGTTGAGTATAATTTAAGGTTGTACTTCACATATTTGTACTCATGCTATAACAAATATACACAGAAGAGAGTTTTTCAGTATTTGAACACCCTAATCTACACGTGCAGTGAGCTTCAAACATCCAGTTTATGTCATAAGAGTTGAGTCATAGACTCATAGTTGCCCAGTAAAGAATAACATATTATACGTAGGATGATAATATAGCACTTCCATTAACATTGGAAAGCATCAGGGAGCTGTCACATACCTTGACAGCTTGCTCAGCAGATTTGCGAGAATGATCAACATGTTCAACTCTTCTAATATCACCGTACATTTTCATAGGAAAAGTCGCAACATCACCCACAGCGTACACATCGGGTACACTTGTTTTGAAGAACGCATCTGTCTGCAAAATAGAAGCCTCAGCGTAAGTACTGCAGTTCAGTAAGTTCGAATGGAACATGACATAATGCATTAATTCTGATATAAACAAACAGCTTATAGCTCGACGAGCACACAGCTTTGGTTCGACAAGAAAACTATGCTGTTTCCTTATCTACAAGTTCAAGGATTTCCACTATTTGATCCAATTTCTCATGCATGATTGCTTCATTTCTTTGTGTTGCCTGAAGCAGCACCAGAATTTCTGGAATCCATTGATCTATTCCTTCAATGAATCATCTCAGTTGCTCTCAATAACTTTTGAAGCTTATACTGAACTATTTAAATATTTTTGGTCCATTATGCAGAAATATTTAATGATTAACCATGAATATGATAAAATTATCGAAAAGCATGCAAGTCAGAACTTATTAGAAGGATGAGTACTGAACGGTGAACACACACCTTAATTCCTCCCTTCTCCTCTTCAACTTGGCCTTTGAATAGCGTCGTGAGTGGTTTTGCTCCGACTCCTACGACTACTAGGTCGGCTTCCAGAACTCTGCCATCTTTAAGTTTGACTTCCTTCACCTGCAAATTGGAAACAAGAATGCTGTGAAGTAATGCTCTAAAGCTCCACAAGATTTCTCAAAATGGTGCAGTCTTGAGAAAAACCTCTCCATTTGGATGTGTATCAAACCCAACAGCCACTGTACCCTTGATGATATTGACTCCCTTGTTTTTATAATAACCTTCATAGAATGCAGCTATGCCCTCTGTGAAAAGCCGAGGCACTGCAAAAGCATAAGGATTACAGTAAGATTAGAATACAGTAAAGCAGGACAATATATTTCTCCATAATTGACTATCATGAAACAGTTTAACGTTTCCTGTTATGCATGCAGTGCGGGATTAGAAGCAATTTACTCACTGCACCATGGTTCTGGGTAAACCATACTGACTTCAATGTTGTTCAGTCTCATTACAGCACTAAGCTCAAGACCAATGTACCCTCCCCCAACAATTACAGCCTTTCCGTTTTTCTTAGCTTTTAATGCTTCCACAAGCTTATCAGCATCATCAATTTCTCTCAAGTAGAAGATGTTCTTGGAATCAGCACCTTGTACACCAAAATCTGACAACTTCAAAACCTGAACAGACACAAAACAAGAAGTTACTGAACTGGCCGATGACAAAAAGTAATAACACACACAACCACAGTTCAATGAGACTCACAGTGGATCCAGTTGCGATAACAAGTGTTTCATATTTAAAAGATTCCCCAGCTGCACTAACAAGAGTCTTTGAAGCAAGATCTGCTTTCACTATTTCTGTACTCAGTATCAACGATATGCCTGCAAGACGAGACCATATGATTCACTAGGGATTCATAACAGAAGTGTCTTCAACAAGATATACGACCATTATGTAAAGTTGACGGAAGTCATGCATGATCATATGTCTGCAAATAATGCATAACACAAAGAAATTATTACCTTTCTCTGCATACCACTCAGGAAGCAGTCTCTCTCCTCCACTTCCAACGCACACATGAAACCCTGGGAGTCTAGCAGCTCCTGGTAGATAATAAGATGTTAGGAAAGAGGTTTTCTGGTACCAGGTCAATTACATGAGAGAATAAATGTCCAGCAGCTTTTCGACATAGCTTTTTATGCCAAATCATGCTCAAACTATTTTTCAATTTTTTTGTTTTTTCTCGTTGCTGGTAGGTGAATAATAATTCTATAAGGAAAAAAAAAAATCTAATGTGTGTACAAGGACTTTAACTGTGAAAAAGATATATGCATTTTCTGTAATCCTATCTAATACAACTTTTGTTCAAGTCCATACAGCCACAGACTACAATCAAAATTAACTATCCAAGGAAAGAGAAGACTTGCCTTCAGGAAAAAGGTATGCCTTGCTAAGTGCAGGACGTTCATAAGGAGCCACCTGAGGTACAAAAAACAATTTTAGCAATCAGATCAAGTCTTACCACTATTTTACTGAAAGAAGGAAAGTTTGTCAGATACAAATCAGAAGGAATGGGTGTTAGAGTGGATAAGTTGCAGAAAACCATACAAAAGAGAGAGAGAGAGAGAGAGAGAGAGAGAGAGAGGCATAGCCTAGCGCACTATGTACAACAGAGGTGAGATCAGGAACTCCAAAAGCGAAGAAGTTACACAAATGTATAAGTAAATGGTAGAGGATTAGGAACTTTTTCTTCCTAGTTGACAAACATATATCAAAGGGACACTAACATTCTTGCATATCAGCTATGAAACCGTGGATGAATAGTATTTGGCAATTCACAAGCATAACCTGATGAAAAATTAGCTTATAACATCAACATAACAGAATTTTAGAGATTGTTATAGATAGAAATTAATTGGAATACCAAGGAAAAATCTAGAGACCAATGATACATGATATTAACCAGAAGTCAAAATGAATGTTCCCTTCTCCAAAATGAAGTACACACAAGCAGCAATACAACTATGATTTACAATTGTATTAGTGAAGGCAAGAAAACGATTCAAAATACTTACCGCCTCTTTGGAAATAATAGCTAATTCCCCAGGCTTAACTCCCTGTTTCACAAATTCTCTAGCAGCATACCCCTGCAAATGCAACCAAACTTGTTCAATTCATTTACAACCATGTGTTCTAAAATCTGAATGCATACAACAAGATTTGTTCCTACAAGAGTTCAGAAACACAACTAGAACATTTTGAGGAGTTGTTATAATCCTTTATTTCAGCCAATTCCTAATAATTATGCCATATCTCTTACTCCCGATATTTCCAAAAGACAACAGGTTAGGCTCTACATTTTCAAATCACTTTGTACTCAATACCTCCAACTCCATTATAAAGCAGCTCAATTTCAACAGCAAACCAAAATAATGAAGGAGATAAACTTACCTAACAACACTCTAGCGCTAACACTCCAGAACATAACAATTGATCATTGAAAAATAAAGGAGGAACACACACACATAAATTGTATGTGCGGATATGTGTCGGTGTCTACATGTATTATCACTTCGTACTCAAAGCCTCTAACTCCATTTCGAAGCAGATCGACTATTCAAGAGCAGATCAAAATATTGAAAGGAGATAAACAACATTATCACTTTCAGACTCCATAATCTAACAATTTACTATCAAAATAGAAAGGAAAACCTGTATTTATGTATGTATAGAACCGTGCGCCACAGTCCCTCAAGGATTTCTATTATGAGAAGAAAAAAATATATATATATACATCTATCTGTGTGTATGTATATCAGTGTATGGGTTGTGTATATGTGTACACATGCAGAAAGCAAAAGGTCATTCACTATGCTAACTTCCAGATCTACTGTGAACTATATAGAACATCAAAAATTCTCAGACAAAATCATCAAAAAACAATCCAAATCAGTTTGTACTCAAAGCCTCCAACTCCATTTTGAAGCAATGCAATTTCAACAGCACACCAATATAATATATTTCCTATCTAGAGGGATCAAAAACACACATTTAAACTAATTGAAGATAAATTGTACTGAGCCATATACTTATAATCAAGGGATCAAAAGTGCTATTATCCCAATCATTAACATATGTATTTCTTCCAGGTATTAACATAGAAATACACAATTATTATTATAATAAAATAGTTTAATAAAAGAGAAAACCCAAAAAAAAAAATCATTAATAGAAATAAGGGAAAATAAAAGACCAAAAAAAAAAAACAACTCATCCTTTTTGGGGCATTATTTCAACAGCTATTTTCTATAAGGGTCTAACTGTCAGCTTATAAAGTAACTAACTAACTTACCAAACTCCATTTAAGTAACGCATAGGTACTCCTTTCTTAGCTCCCTGTACAAGTCCCTTAAGCTCACCAAAATCTAACAAGATTTCCCAAATCACATCAAATATCCCATAATATCTCACAAAAAAAACAACAAAGTACTTCTTTAAGATCAACTCGACATATCAAAGTGTTGTCTGACGTTCTTGGCGATCAAATATATCGAGAAATACGTTACTAATAGTTCTTGAATCACGTAGAAAAATTAGGAGAGTAAGAATCTAAGGGAATACACAGAATTGTACGCGCAATCAGAGTTGTTTAAGATGAATTTTAGCGAAGGAGATTTTGAACTGAAGGAAATTCAAAGGCTGGAAGGACACACTGGTAAGGTTTTAGGTATTGCTTGGAAACAGGATACTGGAATTTGGGGTCGTCCCTTAGCGATTGCTTCGTGGAGTGACGATAAAACTGTACGAATTTGGGAACAGAATTTCTCTGGCATTTTGGAGTGTAAGGTTTGATTTCTTTTTTCATTTGCAGGCTTATTAAAGTATGATTTGTTTTGATAGTTACTTTTGGAGTGTGTTTGGTATGACGGAAAATGTTTTCGAAGAAAAATGTTTTTTTTGGGGGGGAAATAAGTGATTTTCCTAGTTGAAAAATGTCATTTTAAGAGCATTTGCATATATACACAGTGGCGGAGCCCCATAGAGCGCCGAACCTCCTCGGCGGAAAAAAACACTGTTTTTACAAGGTTAAAATTATTTTTTATGTATATATAGTAGATGTTGAACCCCCTTAGGCTTCTTCGTATGTTTACTTTTTTATATTTTGAACCCCCTTGCAGAAATCCTGGCTCCGCCACTGTATATACAAAGCATTTGAATTCAGAGTGCAACTTCTGGTGGTGAGGTGTAGGTGGGATGGGAGGTGGGGTAGGCAGGGGCTAGGTTGGGGTACGGGATAGAGTGGGTGTGGGGGTTAGGTGGGGGCAGCCAGGCAGGTAGGGGAGTGGATGGATAGTGCGGGAGTGGGTTGGGGATAAAACCGTATTTATTTGAGAACAGAAGTCTCAGGCTTTTTTCAGTGTAAGGTTTGATTTCTTTTTTCATTTCCAGGCTTATTAAAGTATGATATCGTTTGTGATAGAAAAAAATGTACTTTATCTAAGTAGGCGTTTGGCCATAGATTCCAAATATTTTTCACTTTATTAGGAATTTATGGAGTTGTGTTTGGTTATACTTTTTGCAAAGGAGATTTGGAATGCTGTTCAGGTTTAGATATACTTAAAAATACAACTTCAAAAGTGAAAAGTGAGTTGGAAAATAGGTTATAAGCCGTTTTCCATTTTTGAAATACCAATTCAAGTTGGATTTGGAATTTTCACCAAACATATACAAAAGGAGAGATATGATTAGGAACGAAGATATGTGGGGCAAGGTGGAGTGGCCTCCGTGGAAGATAAGATGAGGGAAGCGAGGCTGAGGTGGTTTGGCCATATGAAGAGGTGGTGCGCAGATTCACCAGTGAGCAGGGGCGTATCTAGCATAATAAATGGGGTTTCAATTGAACCCCTAACTTTCGATGCAGAGTATAAATTTATGTGTAAGAAATTATGAAAATTATAATAAATAGTAGAAATGAACCCATAACTTTAAAGATATAATGGGTTCAATACTAAAAATCTTAAGGTTGAACCCCCTAGAATTTAAATCTTGGATCCGCCTCTGCCAGTGAGGAAGTGTGGCGAGGTTGGCTATAGTGGGTGTTAGGAGAGGTAGATGTAGGCCGAAAAGGAACTGAGGGAGGTGATTCAGCAGGACATGGCACACCTCTAACATACTGAGGACATGACCCTAGATAAGAAGGTTTGGAAGTCGAGGATCGGGGTAGAAGGTTAGTAAGCAGTTGAGTGTTGCAGTACTTTTATGTAGGAGAGACAGGGGGCAAGTCCCCTTTTCTCCTTATTTAGTACTAATATATCTAGTATTCGCATTGTATCTTATTCTTCTTTTATTATTATCTGCTACTGCATTTGTTTTGTTTATCTTGTTTATTGTTGTCGCTATTTCCCTTTCTTCCCTTCTTTGATTATACTTCTTTTGAGCTGAGGGCTATCGGAAACAGCTCTCTACCTCATAAAGGTAGGGATAAGATTCGCGTACATTCTAGCCTCCTTAAACCTCATGTGTGGGATTACACTAAGTATGTTGTTGTTGTTTTTGTTGTACTGATTTTCAAATAAAGTGAAAAATTATTCTGGAAAAAAGTGAATAAACAGGTTCTTAATTTGGATCGTGGATCAATTCTATAATAGTGGATCATAGGTGGATCAAAAATTTGCTTCATGAGTTTCAGTTTGGGATTCTACCACAACTCATTTGATTTACTAGGTTCAAAAAATTTATTTGTCCTAGTCTTGGACTACGCATACATATTTATATCTGTTCTCCATTTGCGCCTTTATTCATTTAATCTCACACTTTGTTTGCGTTTTGCGCTTAAAGCCCCAAAGGACCTTTGAGTTTTTTTTTTTTTTTTTTTTTTTTTTTTTTTGCGTTTTTCACCTTTCAATAACACTGCTTGCAGCATAAGGGAGGTACGATGGAGGTTGCCCATAAAGACCGTCATAAGGCTTTGTTTGTATGGAGGAATGAAAGGTGGTACTATACCACCATTCAACATAAATCAAATACTAACCAATCAGTTGGTGAGTCTGAGCAGTAACATATGAGGTAGGCTGCTAAGCGCATGTTTACCACCTCTGTTTGGTGAGGTAGAAGTACTTAGTGTCACTCCCTACATTGCAAAGAATTCTTGCCTCAGTTTTACTAGTGAACACAGGATCTCTATGTTTGATTCCTTCCCCTCAAGTTTACCCTCTTTCAGTCATCTCCTTGGATAAGTTACATGGGAAAAGCTCCCTGTGCGGATAGGGAAGAACACTTTTGCTACTTTCTTTTTTGGCAAATATTTGGATTTCAATACTACCTCTTTCCACCCAACATTGTATCCAACCTTTAGAACAATTATGACACCCTTTTTTTTCCCTTATTTGGCTACAAGCTTTCTCTGTGATGTCAGACGATTTGGTTCTGGCTATGAGGTATGCTTTTCTTTCCATTTGTCCAAGTTGGGAAAGAGAGATATTCCTCCAATAGAGGAATTAAGTGAATGGTCTCGTTGACCAAATTCCTCTGTTAAGTTTTTTTATCAGGAGTTATTATTTACTTTTGATGAGTTGATTAAATTACTCTGGTACTGTTTTCCTCTTTGTTCCTTCTTTATTCCTTCTCTAGCACTCTTTCCATTCTCAATAAATTAAAGTGACCTTTATTCTCAAGCTATTGTGACTATTTGAACCTATAAACAAATACATAAAAAAGAGCTGTAATAACTCTTAGAAGGAAATTATGCAGGCTGTTTTGGAGGAATCACATGGACGGAGTGTTAGATCGTGTGCCTGGTCACCGCCATGCAAATCATTGGCAGTAGCTTGCTCTGATGCCACCACTGCCATTTGGAAAAATGTCGGGAATGCGTATGAGCGTGTCTACACTTTGGAGGTACAGTTACCATTTTGATTCCATCTCTATCATATTGATTTCGGTTCACATTCTTTACTCCAACTCTAACAACACCCCGTGCAAAGTAGGCAAAACTAGTATCTTCTATCTGTTCATATCTGTAAATATTGGGACATAAACTTCAGAAACGCGTCAGTAGAATAAAGAATTTGTTACTATGGAGTTGTTTTGATTTAGCTTATATTAATTTGTGATCCTAATTTTGGTGGACTTTTATATTTGAATTTTTCCCTTTTCCTTAATAGGTTATAAATCTACTAAAATCCGCTTTCTTATTTTTCTTACGCCGATAATGTCCAGGGTCATGACAATGAAGTTAGAAGTGTTTCCTGGAATAAAAAAGGGGATCTGCTTGCGACGTGTGGAGGTGATAAGTCAGTTTGGATATGGGAAATTTTGCCTGGAAATGAGTTTGATTGTGTTTCAGTGTTACACGGACACACAGAAGATGTTAAGATGGTTCAATGGCATCAAGATATGTTATTCTCGTGTAGTTATGATAACACCATTAAGGTATATTTGAGATTCAACTTCACGTTCTGTGTGTGTGCGTGTGTTATTTTCTTAGAAAGATTCTAGCATGCTTTTCGTACCCCTATTACGTGTAAGCCGTAGAATTGGTAATCAACTCATTTCTCTTCCATTTGGTAAGTGATAATATCTAAGTGGTGCATGAAAACTTCAGGTTTGGGAAGAGATTCTTGACAATGGTGATTGGGCTTGTATTCAAACTTTGGGTGAGTCTGACAGGTAAGAATCATTATTGGGCATAATAAAACCTTAAATTTATTTAATTTATTAGAGGAGCAACAAATGAACACTTAAATAAAGACATTAAGGTGGTGATTATGTTCTTCATGCAGTAATTACCTTGCTCTTTTCATTTATGCAGACATATTTTAGAAAATGAGGTATCTTTCTTACTCTATAACAGGTAGCTAGTTTAATTTAGGTTATAAGTGCTAGTAAGTATGTTTCTGACTCATTATTCTTTTAGGCCTCGATTGATGAATGTGTATGCACTATACAGGTAGCTTGAAATACTGTAGGTTGTGCCCGTTAAAGAAAATACCATAAGGTCATGTGAAACTCAACTAGGTTTTTAGCTCAAACGAAGAACTAAACTATCTCATTAGAACCTACTCCAGTTTGGGTCAGGGTCAACAGGTCTCTACTCTGAGTCTTGCTAGGTTTAATGATCCTTAAACAGTGTGTTTTATTTGAATATATTGTCTAGAGCGCGTGTAAGGGTGCACCTTTCTATTTTATTGTTTTCATTCTTCTTGCGAGAAGGGACATTTTTCCTCACGGTCACTAAGACCTATGCTTGATATGCTGTGATATACTTTATGCATGCTAAACAGGAGAAAGTTTCAGATGAGAAATACTTCTGAAATCTTGCCTAGCAATTTGCAAAGCAGCTGATATGATATCTCCATCTTTCAAGATCTCATGTTTAGGGTCAATATGAATTTAAATATTTGGGGAAAGAGATCAGGAAGTTGAAGATTTTTCCGAAGTTATAATGCTATTGTAATTTCATTATTCATAATTAATTGAACATAACGAGATATGTGTGAACATGACTCGGTTAGATAATACATGATAATGGTTCGCTCGGTGGGAGATGATGACATCGGGTGCCAGTCATGTTGCCTACCCAAATTGGGTGTGACAAACATTTTTTTGTGAAGTATTTTCCCAAGATTATAATGCTATTGATATTAACTATTCTTAATTTATTGAACATAAGGATATACATGTGAACATGATTCGGGTAGAAGTAGTTTGGCAAGCATCTACTTTTGGAGAATCCGACAATCACCCATTGACATTTTTTAAGAGTCCGAGCAACATAGTCGCTCGATAGTAGATGACAGCATCAGGTGTCGGTCACCTGGCCTACCCAAATTTGGGTGTGGCAGAAGTAGTTTGACCAGCATGTTAACATGGACGAATACTTGCATGCATTAGAGCAGGTGGACTTATTTAGGCCCAAGTTTCCGAAGCTTTTGAATTTCTTAAAAATGATATTTTCCTTGCTTTGACCAAAAAGAGTTTGCATGTTGAAGATTTGAGGGAAATGTGTCAACAAGACAAATTCTTTCTTGGTAAAGAGAAACATGGGAAGAGACAACTGTGACATTCATTTACTAGAGAATCCTTGAGTTCATGGAATTGATTTGTTTTATTGTGTGGGTAGACTCTATGGGTACTAAGAAATTGAAACATCTTCTTTTGACCCCACATGTGGGATTACACTCGGTATGTTGTTGTTGACTAAAAATAATGTTAGGTCTGCGTACACTCTACCCTCCTCAGACCCCACATGGTGGGATTATACTGGGCTTGTTGTTGTTGTTGTATAAACGGATGAAGTACTTTCAGCAATTCTGGGCCTCTGGCTATCTCTAAAAATAATGTTTCTAGTCATTTGGTAATTTCCCTTTCGGCGGTATATTTTTCATTTTGTTATGTCTAGGTCTAAGCGTATCCTTTATCCTGAAAAACCCCCCAATATGTGACTATTTGGAAGCTTCATATAATAGTTATAGGTAAAATTGTAGTTCTAGAGATTGTCTGAATTCATTTGGAAAAACTTTTTGTGCGAGCTGTTTCACATGGAATGCTTCAGGCATTCAGAAGTTCCGCTCTCAAATTTGTGTTGTCTTGACTGTTTTTTTACTAGCTTTGTCGAATTTCCTCAGGGCCTTTGGCCTAAATTATCAGCATGTAACAGACAACCAAGCAGTTTACGCAAGTGTTTTAGATTATGCGTATACGACTTATAGCATGTTTGGTCAAACTTCCAAGAAGCCAAAAGTACTTATTTATACCAAAAGAATTGCTTCTTTTGGAGTGTTGAGGTGTTTGACCAAGCTTTTAAGAAAAAGATAAGTGCTTTTGAGTAATAGCTGAAGCTGAAAAGAGTAGCTTTTCCTAGAAGCACATTTGAAACCTTAGCCAAGCACAAATTACTGTTCTAAGATTGGCAAAAGTGGTTTTCAAATTGATTAGCCAAACACAAACTGTTATTCTCTAAAAGAACTTTTACAAAAAACACTTTTCAAATTAAGCAGATTTTGAAAGCTGGCCAAGCAGGCTATTAGTAACTTTTAATATTGTTTGGGAGCTTACGCCACTACATGGTTGAACTTTCAGCGGACATACATCTACTATCTCGTGTCTCTCTGTCAATAATGATTACCAAATGGTATCTTGCAGGTATGGCTTTCTTTTCTGCTGAATTCGTTTTAAAATATATGCTCTCAAGTCTCTGGTGTATCTTAAATAGGATAGTTGTTGTAGTCACTACTAAACAGATTTTACATTGGATTCTCTAACTTGCAGTGATGACCTTACCATTAAGATATGGAGTTGCGAAGGTGTACACAATTATGTGGGGTCTAAATTAATTTGGTAAGCCCGATCTTATCCTCCTTCCATAAGCATAATCCAATCCTATATAGTTGATTCATGCTTAGTTTTACACGATTCAACCTCGACTTAGCCATATAGATTCCAATGAATTCCTTCAATAAAAATAGGACTGCAGCCTCTAGATGCCTCCAAGGCAGCGGGGTTATCACCGCACATCCAACCCATGCTCCGTGGCAATGGCGATGCCCCAAAACAAAGGGCCAGTCTTCATCGTTCCGAGGGATAAAGCTCTTAAGCTTAAGATGTTACGAACTGAATGGTCTTATCAATCCCCTTATATATGAAAGAGTGAAAAAGTGCTTTCGTTGTTGTGGAATAAGAAGCCTTTGTATCTTAATGTCACTTTTTTTTTTTCAAAATGAAGGGTTTATGTCATTTGAACATCATTTTGATGTATTCAGGTAGACAAGTATTTCTGTTCACCAAAGGCAGTATTTATTGCTTGTTTATTTTTTTGCTCAGGCGAAGATTCGTCTTCATTTATTTGGTAAACTATGTTTGATGTAATTGTTCTCAGTAATTACAATGTTTTCCAACTCCTGATTTGCAACCATCTCCTTTTTGTGCTTCTTAGGACACATGCCTGCACTCTATCTGGATATCATGATCGGACAATTTGCTCAGTTGACTGGTTGAGGTAGATACTCTATATCTATTTCTTATCATGCTCAAGCTAATATATGTTTATTCTGTTTGCACTCCTTAATATTACCTTAATTTGACAGGTTTTCCTTTTTTATAAAGTGTGTGTTTGGGGTGGGGGGAGTTTAAGATATACGGTCTATTTTTCATGAATCAGAGTTTCATATCTTGTTTGCCTGTCCAGATTTCATGTTTGATAGCTTCCATTCGGGTCTTGTACGTTATAGCCATCCTTAATTGCCTCAGAGACTCTGTAAACTGCACTACACTTATTTTTCAATAATCAGGGCTTGTACACAGTGATAATTTTTGTGGTTATTTCTTCCCTGTCATCCTACAGGCTAACGTACTTGATATCCTAATATGTTAGGGAAATGATCCGTTGTTTACCTGAAGGGCAGGAGGATCCAGGAATTTTTGCTAGTGCTGGAGCTGACGACGCTATACGTTTGTTCATCGAGAACAAGGACAATGAGGTATTAGAAAACCTTCTATATCCCTTATTCCGTTTAGTACTTTAGGTGCTTATGTTGCATATGGTGTTAATCCCGTAGCGGATCAATTCCAATGAGCCTTCCAAACTGGTACTATTTGCAATCATTCTATACCTTCTTCGATAAACGCTGATTTTTCGGTCAAGTTTTGAGCTCCTTACTCCCCAACCCTCCTTCTATTCACCCAAATTTCTTGTGGGAAGTGGAAGAAATTGGGCTTTTTCTTCAGGAAAGTCATTAGTTTACCCTCTGCTATGTGGCTCCTTACTGCAGATGCTAAAAATATTTTTCGCTAGTTTTTATGGTTCTTTGTTTCCTAGGAAGGAAGTAATGTCGTGACTTCCTTTTTAATCTTTTATTAGCTATTGGGTCGCAATGGGAAGAGGTGAGCTTTCATTTGGTTGTCTCGTGCTCCTTGTTTCAATATTATAAGCTAGCAAATATGATTCCGATGGACCTGTCAAAACAGAAAGAGTCAGCTTAGAGGACGACATAAAAAAGATTTAGAATTTTCAAGTTCTTCATGCTAATGAGTAGACTACCGTGTCCCCAAGGGGAGAACCTAGTACTTGAGGCACAGAAGTAACAACCTGAAGATTTCAGGTTCGAATCTCATCTGCAACACTAGGTGTGGACCCGTCCGCTCCAGCGTTGACAGGCAGGATTATCTTGGAGCCTGTGCTTGCATGCTAGACATGCTACCCCGTGGATTAGTTGAGATGCACACAAGCTTCTCCAGACTCCACTATTTTATATAAAATGGAAAAAAGAAAAGAGAGAGAAAGAAAGAAAGAGCAGATTACAGTAACATAACCTTATAACTGCTTGGCCAATCTAGGATTTAAGCTCTACACTTTCAACCTTTAAGGTTCTTAACATTGAACTTTTTATATTTTTAAGTTATGGGTTCATCTGTACTAGTTGTTGCAATTTTGATGGATATTTACACATAAATTTCTGCTCCGCTTCTGAAGTACTTGATTCAAATGAACGCAGTAACTTAAAGCTGCGTCCACCCCTGGCTTAGGACAGTTCTTGGATTCTGATTTTGTTCTTCTCGCGAAATCATCTCTCAACTTGAATACCTTTTTTAAACTTTAATACACAGTTGGGAAAACACGTATATGTTTAATCAAGTTGAGTAGAAAATTCATTTGAGACAGCTGAAAAAACTAAAAGAACTGACCTCTGCTAATTTTGGTACTGTTCTAACAAATCATATGAATGATGCTGTCCATATACAACTACTGCTGAGTGCTGATCATCTATTATTGTCCTTCCAACCCTTCTTTGGTATAATAATTTTACTGTGCTTGATACTCTGATGACAGGTTGATTTTTTTGAGAAATTATCTTAAATAGCTAATAAATGTATAATATATGTATATTGGCTAGCAGCTGCAAAAAAAATTGACCGAGCGACCAAATGTGTAATTTCCTCCTTTTTTTGTATGACAGGTTGATGGACTTACATTTAAGCTACTTTTGAAGAAGGAGAAGGCTCATGAAATGAATATAAATTCTGTGAAATGGAATGCTGGGGTAAGTCAATGGAATACCACAGCGGTATGATTTTGACATTTACTTGTTCATCTGGCATTGCTTTAAACTCTGCATTAGTATGTCGCAAAGATGCTTTACATTTTGAGCAGAAGCTGATATCACCTGGAAACTTCTGAGCGTGTTATGGAATATCGATGCACAATTTTATTGTGGATGGGAATTCAAGTGGAACCTAGATTAGATTGAATGGAAAAAGTTTCTCACATCATGCTCTATTTGCGATACATGATTTTTATGTCTAGCTAATGAATTGAATCAATTTGACTATTGACTTTCAAATTCATAATCCTAATGGAAGGTTTGGTTATTCTGGCCTACAATAGGATTGCACATTACAGTTGTTTTCATACTATTAACACAAATAAAACATCTAGGTTTGGACCTTGAAATGAATATTTGTTTTCCTACTATGAACACACAAAAAAAAAAAACTATGTTGCTTGGACCCTCCAAAAATGTCGCCGCACCTGGATCTCATCCTCCAAAAATGCATAGCTTTTGGAAGATGCGACACACACAGCGAAATTTTTGAAGACTCCGAGTAATGTAGGTAAAAAGATATGTGTGTTAGAGCTGACAAATGGTGCTGTGGACAACAAATATGTTAGGCATTGCAATGATGTTGTATGGTTTTTCAAGGAGGCGAAATGTTTGTGTTCTGTTGTGTTTTCAAATATTCAGTCATGCTGTTTTATGTCGAAGACTAGAAGGGTGAATTCACTTTGTTATAGTTACTACCTTTAGTTTGATCGGTATCTGTCTTAAGTCGACCCTTTATTGGAGTAGTTTTTCTTCGGCTGATTGCTCGAAACCTATGCATTTGCATATTTTGAGTTTTCTATTCTGTTTCCCCAACAAAATTGAAAACAACATTCTTTTGGTCAAATAAATCCGGCAATATGTTTACTTCTGTCAAACCCTTGCAGGATAAAAGGCTTTTGGCATCGGCCAGCGATGATGGGACAGTGAAGATATGGGAGTTGGTTTGCCCTTGGCCTGCTGGTGCATCATAGCTGATACTGGAAAACTCTTTTTTTTTTTTTGGCAATAGTAATTTTGAGCCTTTTGAAGCCTTAAGACTTCTTTTCCTCTTTTTTTCCCCTCTTAGAGGCAGTTCTGATTCATATATAGCAATATCATTACTACATTTTTTTGCTTGAATTTGAGACCTCTGCTTAAGGGTAAAGGGACCCTATCAATCCACCACAACCCTTGGTAATATCATTACTACATTTTATAATAGAAAAGCAAGAGAATGGATCTGCAAAATTTCTCAATATAACTTAAGGCTGAGACCATCTTTTTGGATAGGGTCTCTATCTCTAAGAGATATTTTTATGCATGTTGTATGACAATCTGCTGTCATATTTGTCGATGATGCAGAAATATAATTCACAGCAGAGACAGATCCATGATTTGAAGTTTATGAGTTCTGGCGACCCCTCGCTTGCCACCGAACCCCCTACTTATATATGCTACTGGTTTCACATTGCATTATCGGTACGTATTTAGTGGATTTCTCAACATATATATTGTATCATATGCTTTGCATCCGCCATGATTCATAGTAATTTTGAGTCTTTTGAAGCCTTAGACTACTACCTTTTTTATTTTATTTTCCTTTTTTTTTTTTTTTTGGTTCTCTTAGTGGTCTAATCCACGTGTAGGCTGTAGCTATATCACTACTATATATTTTTCTACTAGAAATAAAAGAATGAATCTGCAAAATTTTCAATTACTGAAAGATGGGACCATCTTTTTCTGGATGGATTATTTATATCTGTATGATATTCTGATGCATGGTATATGACAAGTTGAACTTTAGCATCCAAGGATGCACCTCTCCAGCAGCCACATTCTGTGATCTGTGTTACTAGTTGAAATTCTATTTTGGATTTTTCTTACCTCCTATTGGTGTCCGGTATCCGTCCATGGGCCCCAATTGATTTGTTCCGTGCCAAGAAGTCCCACTTTTGGGGTAAATCGCTCTTGATCAGTAGTGGATCCAAGATTTTTACTAAGGGAAGTCAATACAATTTACACTTTTAAGGGGATTCAACATATAGTATATATGCATTAAAAAATTGACCTATCTATACGATGTAATCTTCCAGCTAAGGGGTGCCAATGGACTTCCCTTGGACAAGGGTAGCTCTGCCACTACTCGCGACAAAAGGTGACTCAATTCTCATGACTCAAACGCGAAACCTCTGATTAAAGATGAAGGAATAATTACCAGTCCACCATAACCTTTGGTGACTTGGAAGAAAGCCTTATGTTTGAAAGTACTTTGAGCTAAAATTTTCCCAACCAATTTAATGGATCGATGTGACCTTTAATTAGAGATAGCTTGGGTTAAACTTTCACCACTTATCAACGCATAAGGACCCTTAAATTATAATTCTGGCAGAGAGAAATTGAATCAAGATCTTTCAGTTGAGTCAATGCAACTTTTTCAAGTGTAATTTTATGATATATATCACGGAGTTTCACTTATAGAAGTCGAAAATTAATGATGGTGACTATTTTTCAATACAAAAGTTGAAAATATTTGAGAATTTTTCCCTACAAAAGGATAGATGCATCTATTATTGTGCTCACTGACCATTTCTTGACCTTGTCTTTAAAAAAAAATCACTGTTATAAAGTCTCAAATTCTACAGGTGAAACTTCATGATAATGTCTTGAGATCGTCATAACAATGACCATTTTTCAATTACAAGAGCTAAAAAGTGGCTATTTGTGAAGTTAACGCCCCGCCCCCCTCCCCCGCCAACCACCCCCAGCCTAAACAACCAAAAAAGAAAAGGAAAATAGGCACCTGATGAAGAACTTACATAAATTAAATTTGAATTTATAGTGTGCATAACTTGTGTATTTCTTCTGGGTATTAACATGGAAATACAAAATTATTATGATAAAACAGTTCAATTAAAGAGAAAAGCAAACAATATTAGTAATTAGATTATTTATAAATTTTGATAATTTATCATAATTACTTGTAGATATTCACAAGTTTACTATAGTTAATATTGTGCCACCACTTAATTACTCATGTGATATGTTAATTTTGTATGATTATTTCATAGTTGAGGCAATAGAGCTCTAAAGTAAGTCCAAATATAATATATTTCCTATCTAGAGAGATCAAAAACACATATTTAAACTAATTGAAGATAAATTGTACTGAGCCACAGTGGCGGACCTAGTAAGAGCCCAGGGGTTCCGAACCCCCTTCGGCGAAAAATTGCACTGTATATACAAGGTGAAAATATTTTTTATGTATATATAGTAAATGTTGAACCCCCTTAGCTTCTTCATTTATGGCTTCTTTATATTTTTGAACCCCCTTAGCATAAATCTTGGCTCCGCCACTGCTGAGCCATATACTTATAATCAAGGGATCAAAAATGTTATTATCCCAATCATCAACATATGTATTTCTTCTTGGTATTAACACGGAAATACACAATTATTATTATAATAAAATAGTTCAATAAAAGAGAAAACCAAAAAAAAAAAATCATTAATTAATAGAAATAAAAGACCAAAAAAAAAAAAACTCATCTTTTTTTTGGGCGCATAATTTCAACAGCTATTTTCTATTCTTAATCTGCAAGTAGAATTTGCTCTTCTTCTTTCTTCAACTAAAGCTGCCCTTGCTGACATTATATTATTATTCATCAATGATTTATCAAATGCACTACAATCAATCCAATCTTTTAGTAATTCCTCTTGTCCCCAAATGTCTGGTATCCATACATGTCCAGCCACTTCAACTCTATGTCTCTTCAATCTCTCACGTCCATTGTCCTCCAAGGACGTCGATCCGCCCATGCTTGCATGCCCCACATGCACGTCGTCGTCTGACACAGCTCTTGTATCGTTGGATTTTTTTGAATCATGGTGTTCTTGATCGCACTTGAGCGTTATGTTGTTTTTCCTGACTTGTAAAATTGGCCTTGTTGACTCGATCTTGTCATCGTTAGGGTCAGGGCTTCTCTGGGGTTGTAATGAAAAAATCGACGATTTTTCTTGTTCGTTCGTCGTAATGAAACTAGGCCTTGTTGACTCGATTTTGTCATCGTTAGTGTCACAGCTTCTCTGAGGTTGTACTGAAAAAATCGATGAATTTTTTTGTTCGTTTGTCATAGTGAAAGTACCGTTGAATTTTTGTTGTTGTTGCATGAATTTGAAGGGAAAGGGATTTTTTTTTATTTATTTTTTTGCTATTCTCCCAACGATAGTGTTGGAGCTATAGCCAAGAGAAAGTGTTGTTGATGGGAGAAATGATAGTTTCCTTTTTTTTTTTTTTTCTTTTTTTGGGTATTCTCCAAACTATAGTGTCAATGAGAGAATATATTCTTGTGTTGGGGAATAATGCAATATGAGGGGATTTATTAGTATTAATATTATTGTGTGGGCAAAGGGGCAAAGATTTGTAATATGTGGGGTTATAGTCACCACGTCATGACCACCAAGTGTGTGTTTTATTGTATGGCAAGTGAGAATAGTACGTGTCTTTTTGTGGAGATTTGATGCTCAAATTTGTGTGGTTAACTTCAAAGCTATGAAAAAATGTACGATTACCAAACAGAGAATGGAAAAAGATAGGTCTCTTATTACACACAGGGAGAATACATTAATTGGTCAGTGGATTTTTGGAGGATTGTGAGGTTGACACCTATTTTTTGCGCGGCTTGCCCTTCTTTTGGGGTGGTCTTTAAATTTTGCCCCTCATATTTATGGTCTTTAAATTTTGCCCCTCATATTTATGGTCTTTAAATTATGCCCTTATATTGCTGGTCTTTAATTTTTGCCTTTCGCATTGCAACACTGAGCGTTCACGCAGAAATCATAAGATTCTGAGTTCGAACCCCCGCTCAAGCATAAATTAAAAAAGAAAACCGCAAGGCAAGGTTTGGGTCGCGTGTATGCCGGACCCGGCATAAACTTATGAAGGAATTATCAAAGTTATACCGGACCCGGCATACTCATGCCTTATGGGCAGACTTGGCATAAGTATGCCGGGTCCGGCATAACTTTGGTAATTCCTTCATAAGTTTATGCCGGGTCCGGCATAACTTTGAGATCTCATGTCAACTTTTTACAGATTTTTAGTGACATCAAAATGCTCTATTAAAATTCAAGTGATTTTTGTGTCAATGTGGCCTAAAGACTTTCTTTGCTACATTTCCTGTATTGGATATATTATAACTGCTCTTGTTAATATATTATGGGGTAGTGTTAGAAAAGAGTAGTTGTCGTGATTTTGTTCCATTATATCTAAGCCTAGTTTTTCATGAGTATTAACACTATGATAATTGTTGACAGCATTTGCATGACGATGAGTGGAAGAGGTCACGCACAAAGTTTTTATCATGAAGCCTTTTAGTTCTGTAATAATATTGGAAGGAGGACAATGAAATTCTTCCTAGGTACCCTCATCCGGTGGGGGCATACTTTTAATGGGCAAACTTTTATGCCGGATCAGGCATAAACTTGTGAAGGAATTACCAAAGTTATGCCGGACCCAGCATACTTATGTCAAGTCTGCCCATAAGGCATAAGTATGTCGGGACCGGCATAAGTTTGGTAATTCCTTAACAAGTTTATGCCGTTGGGGGCATACTTTTAATGGGCAAACTTTTATGCCGGATCCGGCATAAAATTGTGAAGGAATTATCAAAGTTATGCCGGACCCGGCATACTTATGCCAAGTCTGCCCATAAGGCGCATAACTTTGGTAATTCCTTCACAAGTGTATGCCGGTAGGGGCATAGTGAATTTAAACTCTGCCTTGCGATTTTTTTTTTAAATTTTGACTGTGTGGGGGTTCGAACCTGGAACCCATGGGGTTTAGCCGAAGGGCAAAACTTAAAGATTTCAACTATGAGGGGCAAAATTTAAAGACCACCCCAAAAGAAGGGCAATTCTGTGAATTGCCCGGTTGACACTAGGGGTGTCAAATTTGGCCCGACGATGACCCGCACAATTCGCTCAAAATTTTATGAGTTGGGCTCAGGATAATTTCATATTGGGCTGATTTTAGCCCAATCCAACATAACTCATTTTAAAGTAATCTCCAACTTAGCCCAATACTAGTTCAATTCTAGCCCATTTTTAAGATTTACTTAAATTTGGGATTATTACTTGAGATTTACTTTATTTTTTTTATGTATACACTTTTCTTGTATCATGTAACTTATAAGTTTGTGGTATGTTTAATATGAAGGGAAATATTTTTCACGAAATTATGTTTAATATGAAGGGAAATATTTTTCACAAAAAATATTTTTCTCGAAAATATTTACCACGGAAAATGTTTTCCTCAAAAATATTTTTCACGAAAAATCTGCGAAAATAATTTTCAAGAAAAATATTTTTCTAGAAATAGACCCTTAAAAAAAACTGGGTCAAGTTGGGCGGATCATGACCCAGCCCATTTTTAGCCCAATTCAGCCCGCCCCATTTCAGCCCAAGTAACTTTTGGGTCAATGTTAGTTCAACCCATTTATTACCTCAGCCCATTTTAATTGGGTAGTTTCAGCCCAACCCGCCCATTTGACACCCCTAGTTGACACTGATTTTGTGGTGAGCGTGGAGTAGGGGTGGGTGGAACAGAAACGGATTCAGTTTATGAGTTTGTACGACGATTTTAAATTTATACTAAAATAATACTCCCTCTATCTCAATTTATGTGTCATAGTTCAGATTTCGAGAGTCGAGCTTTTTTAATTTTGATCGTGAATACAGACATAAAATCTTTAAGTTTTTTAAAATAGAATTTACATATTTGAAAATTACGTAAAGAGTATTACGAATCATGATAATTAATGCTAAGTATTTAGACAGGGTAGGGGTAAATTCTGCTTACACACTACCCTCTCCAAACCTCACTTGCGGGTTTACACTGGTATGTAATTGTGTTTGAAAGGCATATGGAAAGATCACAGTCAAAGAAAAATTCATCTGACTCTCAAAATTCGAACACCGCCATGTAAATAAAAAAAGAGGGAATAAATGAATTTACAATCAAATATTTATAAATATTTAGTAAATTCATTAATACATATACAAAATCTGAATAAAAGTTATTAAATATACATGAATCTGTAACCGACCTTCTAGATGCTTCCTGATGGGGGTGGGGAATAGAGTTATTTCTAAGCTTTTTCACCAATGAAAATATAGGAGCTGATATAGGGGATTGGTGGTGTGTAATTCACATCTAAAGGGGCTGCTTGTGACTTGGGAGCTAGCTTTATCAATCATTTAATGAGATAGAGACCAGGCTGAAAAGGATTGTGAGGAGATTTTTTTTTTTTTTTTAAATAAAAAAAGATTCACTCTCCTTTTACATGGTTCTTAGTTATGTGGTAATAAAATAAAAAAGTTTATGTGGTCAGTACGTATGAAAATCCTGTTACTTGGAATCTTTAGAAATTAAAATTCTATGAATTGTTTTTGGAGTTTCAACTAATAAAAAAATTAAATTTCATGAATTCTTCGAACTTCAATATATTGTGTGGAGTTCAATCGTTAAAATTTCAAAGTTTCAGTATCATGTATCAGAGTTATTTCGTATTTTCGATTTTCACATTAAAAATAGTTAATTTTCAATTATATTTGAAATAGTGGTAAAACTTTTATTGTCGGTTCAAAAACATACCATTCTTGTATCTTTATGTCACGACGTAACAGATTGATAATACAAAACACATGAGATTTTTTTAAGATTTTTTTTTTCTATCGGATTATAACAATTGCTTTTGTATCATTTCCTTCAGGAAAGGGTTATAAACTTACTCACCATCTAGTATTTGGGACCAATTGGTTTGGCTATTTAATATTCGAGCCTCGTAGGAGTTATTAAGGGAAAAGCGCTCCCACTAAAAATTTCTTCATTCTCAAACTCGAACAACAAACAATAATAATATACCCAGTGTAATCCCACAAATGAGATTTGGGGACAGTAGGATGTACGCAGACTTTACCTCTACCTTTTGAGGGTAGAGAGGTTGTTTTCGATAGACCCTCGGCATTCTCAAACTCGAACCTAAAACTTTAATGGAAGATAGATAGATCTTATCCTTTCAGCCATATCCTGTGATAATAACCAGTTATATAATTGATAGACGTAGTACACGAACAATCTGTGGGGTCCATTCCCCTATCCCATATTTTAAGAAAGGAAGATTTTTCTTCCTTTGACAAATTATACATTGGCAACAATTGTGGACTTGGCTAACAAGCCAATTTCTTTGTTCACATTTTCATGATGTAAGCGCTTACCTCATCATAATCGTGATGTAAGCGCTTACCTCACCATAGGAAATTCATTCCTATAAATAGGCAGCTTATGGTTCATTTGTTACACACCAAAAATCTCAGACAATACATCTGAGTGAGAGCAAAAGTGAGGTATTCCATAGACTGTAAGAAAATAGTCTGTGAAGAAAAATAGAGTGTGAGTGATATTGTAGTGAGGTGGGAAAATTAAAAGAGTGTTATTTCTTTTGAGGGTGTAGTGGTCTTAGGAGTATTTGTACTCGTTACTACACAGTGTAAAATTCCTCTATAGTGATATCAGCTGCTCCTCTTGGCCGTGGTTTTTCCCTTATTCAGAAGGGTTTCCACATAAAATCTTGGTGTCATTATTGCTGCATTTTATTCTTGCTGATTTAACCATAAGTTAGTGTTCCGCGTTTATCACTAATACCGTGAATATTATTTTTGCGGGTCTATTTTATTCCCATCAAGTGGTATCAGAGCCAAGGTTCTGTCTGAGTATGCTCTGTGGTTGCAGCACAGTCTGAACTTCCACATCAGAAAAGAATTACTTTGGTCTTCGAATAAAATAATATTTGTATTTGTGATAAACGATGGAAGTCAACACTAGTAGAATGGTTACTTTGAGTGGCGTAAATTATGCCATTTGGAAGGGCAAAATGGAAAATTTGCTCTATGTCAAGAATTTTCATCAACCTGTCTTTGGAAATAAAAAGCCTGATAATAAATCAGATGAAGAGTGTAATTTGTTGCATCGGCAGGTTTGCGGCTTTATTAGACAGTGGGTTGACGATAATGTGTTGAACCATATTTCTGGAGAGACACATGCTCGGACCCTATGGGAGCATCTTGAAAGTTTGTATGCTCGAAAAACTGGTAATAACAAGATGTTTCTGATAAAGCAAATGCTGGGTTTAAAATACCACGATGGTTCCGCAATGACAGATCATCTGAATATTTTTCAGGGGATCATGAACCAGTTATCTGCTATGGGTATTAATTTTGATGAAGAAATTCAAGGCTTATTTCTACTTGGTTCCCTACCAGATTCTTGGGAAATTATTAGAACTTCATTATCAAATTCTGCTCCGGATGGTGTGATCTCTATGGATCTTGCCAAGAGCAGTCTTTTAAATGAAGAGATGAGAAGAAAATCTCAAGGTTCCTCCTCATCAGATGTCTTGGTGACTGACACTAGGGGGAGAGGCAAGAATCGTGGTTCTCAAAATAGAGAACATCATAGAAGCAAATCCAGAAGCAGACTTAAAGATATTGACTGCTATCATTGCGGGAAAAAAGGGCACACAAAGAAGTTCTGCCGGATTTTGAAAAAAGAGAATAGAGAAAAGGAGGAAAAGAAAGAAGATGGCAATCGTGTTGCCGCTGTCACTACAGAAGATCTTGTTACTGTCCTTGATGCGGATCTGATAAATATTGCTTGTGATGAGTCAAGCTGGGTTGTGGACAGTGGTGCTGCATCTCATGTGACATCAAGGAAGGAATTTTTCTCATCCTATACTCCGGGTGACTTTGGAACTTTGAGTATGGGTAATGAGACTGTATCCAGGGTGGCTGGTGTTGGAACGATTTGTTTGAAAACTAGTATTGGAACTAAACTAGTTTTAAACAATGTAAAGCATGCACCTGATGTTCGTTTGCACTTGATCTCTGTTGGTGTTTTGGATGATGAGGGATATGTCAGTACCAATGGTGCTGGAAAGTGGAAGCTTACTAAAGGTTCCATGATTGTGGCTCGTGGCGAAAAACTTCGTGGTCTATACTGGACTACGACCTCTACCTGTGTTGATATGGTGAATGCAGTTGAGAGCAATAGCTCTTCAACGTTATGGCATAAGAGGCTTAGCCACATTAGCGAGAAAGGACTAAATGTTCTGGCCAAAAAGAAATTATTGTCAAATTTCGAAAGTGCTAAATTAGAAAAGTGTGAGCACTGCTTGGCTGGAAAACAAAATAGAGTTTCTTTCAAGTCTCATCCTCCTTCAAGAAAGACAGAGTTGCTTGAGTTGGTGCATTCAGATTTATGTGGTCCAATGAAGACAAGGACTTTGGGTGGTGCACTTTATTTTGCTACCTTTATTGATGATTGCTCAAGGAAACTTTGGGTCTACGTCTTAAAGACTAAAGACCAAGTGTTGGGTGTCTTTAAGCAGTTTCAGGCCTCAGTTGAAAGAGAAACTGGAAAGAAGCTGAAGTGTATTCGTACTGATAACGGTGGTGAATATTGTGGACCGTTTGACGAATACTGCAAGCAACAGGGTATCAGACACCAGAAGACTCCTCCTAAGACTCCTCAGCTTAATGGTTTAGCAGAGAGGATGAACAGGACCTTGATGGAAAGAGTCAGATGTTTGCTTTCTGAAGCAAAGTTGCCGAATTCCTTTTGGGGTGAGGCTTTATTGACCGCTGCACATGTTATTAATCTATCCCCTGCGGTTGCTTTGCAAAGTGATGTTCCAAACAGAGTTTGGTATGGAAAGGATGTTTCCTATGACCACTTGAAAGTGTTTGGTTGTAAAGCTTTTGTACATGTGCCTAAAGATGAAAGGTCGAAATTAACTGCCAAGACAAGGCAGTGCATCTTCATTGGTTATGGTCTTGATGAGTTTGGTTACAGGCTATATGATCCAATTGAGAAGAAGGTTGTGAGAAGCCGTGATGTTATCTTCATGGAGGATCAAACCATTGAAGATATTAACAAAGCGGAGAAGATAAAATCTTCAAGTTCTGAAGGTTTAGTTAATCTTGATCAAGTTCCTCATACAAATGCTGATGAAGTTGGTGGGCTCGATGACGATGGTGATGCCCAGAATCATGTTCCAGATCAGCATGTTGATGATGATAACGATGCTGCTATTGATGAAGTAGATGCTCCTACTCATGAAGTCGTGGATGAGTCAGATATTCCACTTAGAAGGTCTACTAGACAGCATGTTCCTTCTTCCCGTTATTCACCTAATGAGTATGTATTACTCACTGATGGGGGAGAACCTGAATGTTATGAGGAGGCCATGGAAGATGAGCACAAGGATCAATGGATTGAAGCCATGCAAGATGAGATAAAATCTCTGCGTGAGAACCATACTTATGAGTTAGTGAACTTGCCTAAGGGCATGAGAGCTTTGAAGAACAAGTGGGTGTTCAAAGTTAAAGCCGAAGAACACAGCTTGAAGCCCAGATACAAAGCTAGATTGGTTGTTAAGGGATTTGGTCAAAGGAAAGGTATTGACTTTGACGAAATATTTTCTCCTGTCGTGAAAATGTCCTCCATTCGGACAGTTCTTGGTTTGACTGCTAGTCTTGATTTGGAGATTGAGCAGATGGATGTGAAGACTGCTTTTCTTCATGGTGACTTAGAAGAGGAGATTTATATGGAACAACCTGAAGGCTTCAAGGCAAAAGGTAAAGAAAATCTTGTATGCAAACTCAAGAAGAGTCTCTATGGATTGAAGCAAGCTCCCAGACAGTGGTACAAGAAGTTTGAGTCTGTTATGGGGGAGCAAGGCTACAAGAAGACTTCTTCAGATCACTGTGTGTTTGTACAAAGATTTTCTGATGGTGACTTTATCATCCTTCTGCTATATGTGGATGATATGTTGATTGTAGGCAAAAATGCTTCCAGGATTGACGAGTTGAAGAAACAGTTGAGTAAGTCTTTTGCAATGAAAGACTTGGGTCATGCTAAGCAGATTTTGGGCATGAGAATTACTCGTTCGAGAGATGAAAATAAGCTTTATTTGTCGCAGAAAAAGTACATAGAACGTGTACTAGAGCGCTTCAATATGAAGAGTGCTAAGTGGGTTAGCACACCTCTTCCTGGTCATCTGAAATTGAGCAAAAAGATGTGTCCTACAACAACAGAGGAAAAACAGAGAATGGCCAAGATTCCTTATTCCTCTGCCGTCGGAAGTTTAATGTATGCAATGGTATGCACTCGACCAGATATTGCTCATGCAGTCGGTGTTGTTAGCAGATTTCTCGAAAATCCAGGGAAAGAGCATTGGGAAGCTGTGAAGTGGATACTCAGGTATCTAAGAGGAAGATCAGATGAATGCTTGTGTTTTGGAGGATCAAATCCAATTTTGAAGGGCTATACAGATTCTGATATGGCAGGTGACCTTGATAATAGAAAATCCACTACTGGATATTTGTTTACTTTTTCAGGGGGAGCTATATCATGGCAGTCAAAGTTGCAGAAGTGTGTTGCACTATCTACAACGGAAGCGGAGTATATTGCGGCTACTGAAGCTGGCAAAGAGATGATATGGCTCAAGAGATTCCTTCTAGAACTTGGATTGCAACAAATGGAGTATGTTGTCTATTGTGACAGTCAGAGTGCAATAGACTTGAGCAAGAACTCCATGTACCATGCGAGAACAAAACACATCGATGTCAGATATCATTGGATTCGTGAGCAATTGGAAAGCGAATTGTTCCAAGTCAAGAAGATTCACACGAATGAAAATCCTGCAGATATGCTGACCAAGGCGGTACCGAGAGACAAGTTCGAATCGTGCAAAGAACTTGTCGGCATGCACTCAAATTAGAAGCCAGTGTACCCTCCTTCAGGTGAATGGGACTGAAGGGGGAGATTTGTGGGGTCCAGTCCCCTATCCCATATTTTAAGAAAGGAAGATTTTTTCTTCCTTTTGACAAATTATACATTGGCAACAATTGTGGACTTGGCTAACAAGCCAATTTCTTTGTTCACATTTTCATGATGTAAGCGCTTACCTCATCATAATCGTGATGTAAGCGCTTACCTCACCATAGGAAATTCATTCCTATAAATAGGCAGCTTATGGTTCATTTGTTACACACCAAAAATCTCAGACAATACATCTGAGTGAGAGCAAAAGTGAGGTATTCCATAGACTGTAAGAAAATAGTCTGTGAAGAAAAATAGAGTGTGAGTGATATTGTAGTGAGGTGGGAAAATTAAAAGAGTGTTATTTCTTTTGAGGGTGTAGTGGTCTTAGGAGTATTTGTACTCGTTACTACACAGTGTAAAATTCCTCTATAGTGATATCAGCTGCTCCTCTTGGCCGTGGTTTTTCCCTTATTCAGAAGGGTTTCCACATAAAATCTTGGTGTCATTATTGCTGCATTTTATTCTTGCTGATTTAACCATAAGTTAGTGTTCCGCGTTTATCACTAATACCGTGAATATTATTTTTGCGGGTCTATTTTATTCCCATCACAATCATATTAGTAGATGGACTGGAGATGAGCTACTGTATGGTCAAAATCATGTTTTTTTTCTGGAAGCAATTCTACCACCTAATGTTACTTGCAATAATTTCAACCTGTATTTCTTATTTTTTTTACAAGGAAATTGTCTTCCATGATCAACTACAATTTTAATCTTAAAAAAGTGAACTTATAATTGTTTTTATTTACTGATCTCCTAGGTCATTTTTTTCGATTTCTAAAAAAGTGTAATATAACTAAAAATAATTTTTTTTGTAAGTGCCATAAAATCGATCTCTTCTATTTTTACATGATAAGCAATTTTTGTTTTCACTTTGTCTATATCAGCTCGACTAATGATTTGGCATGTGAAAATAATTATTATCGTACCCTATAAAACAAAATTCTTGTCATGTTAGTTTTAGTATGTACCGTTTTGGTCTTTCAAATCAATTTCAACGTCGCATGATGAGAAAAGTTACCCAACTCTAGAAGGAAAAGGAAGGGGCAATTAAATATTTTGCCAGAAACAAAAAGAATTTCGAATTATTTTTGGTTGTTCATGGTTTCTTAGGCCTTCTTTTTTTCTCCATTCCTGTAAATTGTAAATTTGAAAATTTTCAAGGGATTTTACAATCCTAAATTATATACTCCCTCTGTCCCAATTTATACGGTACACTTTCCTTTTAGTCTGTCTCAAACAAGATGTCACGTTTCTATATTTATAAACATTTTAATTTTATGAGACGTTTTACAGCCACACAAATAGCTAAAGCTTGTTTTGGACCACAAATTTCAAAAGTCTTCCTTTCTTTGTTAAACTACATGACAAATCAAATGGTGTCACATAAATTGAGACGGAAGGAGTGATTTAGTTACATAACATGTATTAGATACTTGGCGGTGGGCGTGTGTCGCGGGGGGGGGGGGGGGATTTACTTTTCTGTTATACGAAATATCTTAATTTTATCTTTCGTTATATTTTGAGGTCATTAACACTCTTATGGCTAGCATATTGTATCATACTTACCCTTGATTTTAACGGAGCTCATTCCCTGCATGGACTAGGTGAATCTCACAGGCCAAAACACTTCAAGAGAAAGATCCAAATTTACATCTTTTTTTTTGTTTGTCACTTTGGTAACTGTGTTAAGGCTTGGCTACTCTGAATTCGCACTGAAAAATTTCACTTTGGACAATAAAACGTTTCCTATCAAAAGATGACTCCACTTCAAGAACTCAAACACGAGACTTCTGATTAAGGATGAAGGTCGATATATGCCACCCACCACAATCTTGGTTAGTTACACATCTACTTTTGACTACAAATTTAAATTAGTCTCCATTATCCTTGGCAGGAATTATGTTAGTGCCAAACGGGTATGTCGAAAATATAAATAACCCCATGATATAACGAGTAATGAAATTAAGATATTTCGTATGGCAGAGCCATCGAGTGGTACTTTCAATCATTATCCCTATCATGTATAATTAAACATAAAGAAGTAATTAGATTTTGGTAATGTTAACTACATATGTGAATGAGTCAAATGAAGATTAATAGACTTTGCATTACTAAATTCCTTTTCTTTCCTCTTTTATTTTTGGATTTGTACCAAGAAATCAATTTCTTTATTTGCTTTGTTTTTCTGAGGGTCACCACTTTTCTTTGTCAAGTAATTGCATTCCGACGCATCCCACATGGGCTGTCCACAATTGTGGGCCTATTGTCAATGTGTCACATCAAATATTCATTTTTTGCGCGGATTGTCCTTCTTTTGCAGTGGTCTTTGATTTTTGGCCCTCAAATTGCTGTTTTTTTTTTTTTTTTGCGCTTCGCTTAAAAAGGTGACCGAAAATACCGTAAGATTCTGAGTTCGAACCCTAGTTCAATCAAAAACAAAATCGTAAGATAAGGCATTTGCAAAAAGTCTGCCATCTTCGGCATAGGTTTTATGTAACTTCGCCCGAATAGGCATAGGTAGGAGTGGACATAGTATGGTAGATACCGATTACCATACCGAAATCGAAATTTCTTACACCGCAGTTTCGGTATTATGGTATTTGGTATGCATTTTAAAAAAGTTTGGTATTCGGTATTCATAAAGAAAATACTGAAGTACCGAATACCATACCGAAGTATATGATTACATATACAATTCATATATCTTAGTATTATAATACTAACAAATATATAAACTAGTATTATTTGAAAACTAATTATCTAAACTTTGGAACTGTGTCAACTCTATCTTCATTTAAATATCTTTTTTGTGTAATTGATTTACGAATGAGATTGTTTGTATTTTTTTTTTAATATATTTGCATGTGTAAGGTGTTAGTACAATATAATTGAGACGTTTTTTTTAGTAGCCGAAGTCATAATTCTCTACGATATGAGTATATGTAAGTCAAAGCTGAACAAACTATGGTATCGATTTACCGTACCGCAAAATATCAAAACCGAACTTAAAAATACCGAATTAATTTAGTATGGTAATGATATAGTATTTTTAGAAACCGAAAACCGAAATTACCATACCAAACTTTCAGATACCGTACCCTGCACACCCCTAAGCATAGGTTCATAGAAACTTATGTCTTGCGAAAATATTATTATTTTTTATTCTATTAAATTTCGAACCCAAAACCTCAAAATATTTTCGACCATCATTATAAGCGAAAGACAAAAATTAGAGACCATCAAATGGAGAGGCAAAAAATACAGACCAGTCTGTATGAATGAAGGACAATCGTGCAAATTGACCTCAAATATTTATAATTTTCTAGAATTTACACAAATAAGAATAAGTTTGTCTTGTCATGTCAAAGCCAGTTGTGGAAATTTAAAAGACAAGTATAAATTCTTTTTCATTTTTCTTTTCAATTTAGTAGAAGTGTAAGTTTTGTTCACTAGATTAGTGATATAGAGAAGAGAATATATAGTCTGCTAGAGTCATTCAATATTTGAAATTTTATTCTTTAAATAAGATCTCAATTCAAGTGACAATTCAGTAGATATCTTACGAATAGAATTGAATAGATACCTTGGATACATGAAAAATTCTCCAAAAGATTCTCTATCATCTCTTTGTTTTCCATGCAATTAGTCAATGTTATAGTGTCATAGGATAAAACAGATTGTTAGTTCTTTATTTATTCTAACCTAATTGCTCTTTAGACTCCGAAAAAAGTCATTTCGTAAAGAAAACATGACCAATTAACCAACAACAAAAACACTTTTTCTATAACGTATGTTTCTTTTCAATTTAGTAGAAGTCCAATTTTTGTCCACTTGTTATTGATATCATTACATAATCAAGTTACTTACATTAACATAGCCAGTAAAATCTCACAAGTGGGACCTGCAGAAGATGGTGTATACAAAGTCTTACCCTTGTGAAGTTAGAGATGTTGTTTTCAATAAACCTCGGCTCAAGTAAAAAATATATCAAAAATTAAATATTTAAAGCAAATACAGTAGTGGAGAAACCACATAATCAAGTTATTAAAAGAGTTAAAAGTTATTAAGTCTAGATTAGTGATATAGAGAAGAGAATATATATATATATATATATATATATATATATATATATATATATATATATATATATATATATATATACTGCAGTCATTCAAATATTTGATATCTTTTTCTTTGAATAAGACCTGAATACCAGCTTTCATCAGGTATATTGCAACTAGAATCGAATAGATAACTTGGATACTGATAAAATTCTCCAAAGATTCTAAACATCTCTTCTTTATGTTATAGTATCAAAAGATTGTTAGAGATGCATTTTTTGTCAACCTACTCGTTCTTTTCTACTTTACAAAAAAAAAAAAAAAAAAAAAAAAGGTCATTTGACGAAGAAAATGTGATCAATTAATCAACCAACAAAATCACTTTCTTCTAATACTTGATTTTCTCAATAACCAGTAGCAAGATCCTGCAACAAACTAAATAACTTGTTTTAAAATTACATATCCAAGTGTCGCAAATAGAATCTTTTTGTTGCATGTAAAGTCTTCTTCTCGATGAGATTGATATTGATGATAGTGACAGTATTCATAAACATTCATCTCCTTGAATGAAACTAGACTGCAAACTAGGGTGAATGAGCTAACAATGGATATGATGCCAACAACAAGCGGATTTTGAATCACCATCTGAGTCGACGATCTATTCTAAGTAAGAAGAGATAGTAGATTTGTCAGAAGAGCCTTGCGAATATCTGGTCTTATATTTTATAAACAGGGCTCCGCTATATCGTTTGCTAATCATTCCATGTTATAATATGCAACGTCAAGCCATTCCTCTTTCTAGATCCGAAAAATGCATTGTTGGAACTGGATTGGACAACAATCAACTCTATCTTTGGGGGCTCTTGCTATAGCCAAACACGAGCGAGGGTCGTTCATACCAATACTGACACTATTAATTTCGCTTAAAAAGAAAAAATGGTTTAAATTTAGATACTCATCTTGAGATCTTTCATTTGCAGTAGTGAACAAAACAGTCGCCCAAATCCATTTCTGTAGCATGTCAGTTACATCAGTATCTCAACATGCCATTTGTGCAAAAGAGAGTGCTTATAAAAAAAAAGGGCAAATACTTACCCGCACTCGATATTTACGCCAAGCTAAAGAACAATTTCAAAACTGATCCTAAATCACATATATATGCACAAGTTCCACTCCGGATATCTACGTTACAGCAACACTTTACAGATCACAAGGTAAACCATACTGATTGTGCTTCTAGTATCTATTTCTGATATGTATCTCCAGCTTATTACACTCAATAGCAAACTATGTATAGGCACTATTAGCAGAAAAAACAGAACAAATATCTATGAACTAACTACATTATTATTAAGGAAAATGAGATGGACAAAGCTTTCCACAAGATAAACTCGATATTTGATGCACAACGGAGATCCTGTACGTATAATGCATGCATATCACTTTGAAAGGTAGAGATGGAACTGTGGAGAACAAGAAAAAGGGGAAGTACTATACATACAGGAAAAACAAGGACTAACTTAAGCTCTTGGAAAGCGCGATCGCCCTTTTTTCCTGAGGAACTCAGGGATCTCTACTGAACCACCTTCCAAGAAGGACGCAGGTCGTCTGTTAGTTCCAAGTGAAGCGTCTCCCTGTGTTAGTTGGTTCCCCTATAGTCAAACACCATGGGATGTATATTACAAGATGACCAACACTAACAGGTTTTTCACATGTAGCATACGTGTGAAGGGAGAGGTGGAAAAGAGGAATACCTGGAGAGGTCTCCCATCACCTTCTTCTTGGCGCTTAAAACCAGTGGCAATTAGGGTTATGCTGACCTGTATCACGTGGCTAACGATGAGATCGACCATGAAGCAAAATTTTAATTCGTCGGAATTCAGGAGAAATGACAGCTTTAAATTAGTAGTTAAAAAGTACCAAAACAACTAATCTTCTATGTCTCAAATCTCAATACCGTTGAGACAAATTAGAGATCTCTACAACTAGAAGTTCTCTAAATCTCATCTTATCCCTACACTAATATACAAGCCTCGAACCATAAAAAGGCACTTGGCAAGCATCAAGACTAATGCAATTGTAACAACAACTAAGCCTTAGGGTATGTTTGGTACAAATGAAAATGTTTCCTCGTTGATTCTTACTTATTTTGTGGTGTTTGGTAAGTAAGCAAAAATATATGTCTCAAAAGCATTTGTATAATTTGGACAAGCACTATGGGGGACGGTGGTGGGGTAGGGGTGTGGGGTGGTGGTGGGATGTGTTGGAGGGTGGGAAGGAGACAATCAATGTGGAGTGACAGTATGGAACTTGCTTTTCTACTTCCACTAGGGAAGTCATTTTTCTTATTTTTAAGGAACTTGTTTTCCTAGAGAAAATGTTTTCCAAAAATTTAACCAACCAAACATGGGAAAACTGGATCCATACCAAACACACCCTTAATCCTAACTAGTTCATTTTGCATATATGGATCCTTTACTTTCACTGTACTCTGTTCTTTGTTAACATTTGCCTTCTCCGACATTCATCTAGTGGATATCCAACTATTTACTGACATAAAATACTGCTTGTCTCACAACTGTTTTATAGAGCTTTCCCTTCACCTTATTAGGTACTTTCATAAGCATAGTAGTCCCATTATATTCCTCCACTTTAATCATCCTATTATAATTTTGTGCTTGTTCTTCATCTATTATGTCATTCCCCTGGAAGCTTGAGTCTAGATACTCAATGGTTCGCATTTAGGAATCATGTCACCAAAGAAATATTATAATAACCTAGTGAGAGATACTAACGTACCTGTCCACTTGTTGATGGGTCTATCACAGCCCCAAAAATGAGGTTCGCACTTGGATCCACAAGGTCATATATAACCTCTGCTGCAGCATTCACCTAGTACAGTCCAAAGCGGACAGATAAGTCAGAGATTAGGATCGTCCCAGGTATGCCCATGAACAAAAAATACTGAATGCATACAACAAAGGCACTATCATAATAAGAAAACAATAAATTTGCTTCAAACTTGGAGGCAGGAAAGGCTTTGAACTAAATTTATTTGATAACTGTGGTATCCAGGCCAGATTGCGCATACCTCGACTAATTCAACGGATACCTGCAACCTCCCACTAGCAACAGGTACCAGTTAACTCTGTCCACCAAGGCTAGGACATATGGGAAAAAATCACCTAACGTTTTTTGTCTCGGCTGGATTAGAACCTGAGACCTCATGGTTCTCCTCCCACTTCATTGACCACTAGGCCACACCCTTGGGTGTAAAGTAAAAGGCTTTTATTGCATAATCTTTTCTTTAAAAATGTGATATATGTCTGCCTTTTTCAGTCAACAAGAGGTGTATCCTATGGATGATTAACAGGTGTATGTGTAGAGAGAGAGAATAGTTGGGTACCTCAAATAATGTTAGATCACTACCACCAGTTATATTCCATACAATTCCAGTTGCCCTCTCTATACCAATGTCCAGCAAAGGAGATTGAATGGCGTTCAAGGCAGCATCTCTGGCTCTGCTCTTTCCTGTAATATCAACGAACAATATCAATTTTCTTCTAGACTCACTGTCTTGTTAGCAATAGTGTCACTACTAAATACAGCTATTTGGGAGATGCACAAAACCATACATGGACGATATACATATCTGAAATAATGATATAATTTTGCATGCAAACCTGCTGGAACTACAGATGAAATTTCGCTGCATTTTTTTTTAAACATGAAATGTTTTCAAATAGCGAAAATAAGGCAGAACATGCATATCGTTTCTACTTTTCGCAAGAGGAAAAGCCAAAAGTAAGAAAGTGTCGCAAGTAGAGAAGAATAGAGGAGCAGGCCCACTATCCCTCGAATTTCTAACCATGTGCCAGGGGCACTCGGGAATTTCTCGATTATTAAAAAATCCTACATCTATCGGAAGATTGAGAAAAGGGGTAATCGTGCCAATATGATCAATCAATCAATCAATTATACTTAATCAGAAGTAGATGGTTGGCATATGAATCTTCTCTAACTGTTTAGCTCTCTATTCATACTCATTTCATTCCAAATCAATTAATTTGTCTGAGGTTCTCTAAAATTAAAGATTCCTTAATCTCGCACTTGCTTCTATATGGACATACAAGTCTCTGATCTGAATAAGAAGACTCTTAACAAATGCTGCCTAGTATAAAATAACAAAAATGCCTTAGTCCTAAGACCTAATTAGTTAGTATCGCCTATATGGTTCCTTTACCTGCATTCTATTTTGTTCTTGCCCCTCTGCGATGCGATAAATTCTAATTGTATCCAATTTTGTATGACCATATATCCCTTTTTTTTTTTTTTTTTTTTTTTGATCAGGTAAAAGTTTTCATTAACAATAACAAGCCAACTTGGCTGTATACAAGTAGTATAAAAAAAATGGAGAAACCTACAAAATATGGTTCTCTCCAAAAGACACCCAATCTTCTATACAAATAGGAACTACATTAGTGCACCAAAAGAAAATAAGGGATCGGGGGCTATTCCTCAAATGAGCAAAGGTCATCTCCACCCTTTCAAAAGCTTTCCTATTTCTCTCCTTCCAAATGACCCACATTAAAGCAAGAGAAGTAATATCCCAAGCCTAGAGTCTTCTTCTCCTCGCTCCACTCTTCCAGCTGAACATCAACTCCTTCACGGATCTTGGCATAACCCAAAAAACGTCAAACCATCTAAATATATCCTCCCATAACCTCGTGGCTAATTTGCAATGTAACAAAACATGGTCCACATCCTCACCTGACCATAGATCTATCTTAACATTTGCATTTCATGACATTTATCTTGAGGATATGTTGGGCATTTGAGAACCAACATCACCTCCCAGATACCATTATTAGTCTTACAAACCGTTCTATAAAGTACATCTTTCACTTTCTTACATTTTTATTCTATAGTATTCCCAAGCACCACCTATCTCAAACATCATATTTTAATTTTGTGTCAAAATCTTCATCCATCATTGTCATTTCTCCTGAATGGCTGAGCCTAAATTATCTGCACATAGGCAAGGCACCACAATCCTCATTAATTCCACTCTTCTTGTTCTTGTGGGGGGTAAACTTCCAGTTTATTATTCCTTTCTACTTCTATTTAATCTAACACCTTTACTCTCTAAGGCCTTCTCCATAATCTTGGTTAACTTCCTCATTAGTTTCGTTAATTAACATAGTGTCATTGCAAATAGCATGGACAACAGAAACTTATCGTTTATTCTACTGGTTCCCTCATCCACAATTAGGACAAAACTCATCTGCATGGTTATGGAAACTCATTTGTATCTCTTTCACTGTTTTCACACTTTTGACCACCTTTTCCAAAGTATCACTTAAGGCAATAATATATTTGATATGTATATATTTCCTCTCAAGCTTTCCACCAAATTTTTTGGTTAAATATCTTGTGAGGTTTTAAGGGCACAAATAATGATCTAGTCGTGTAGGCTGTCTGTGTGTCATATTAGCCCACATCATCAAATCACACAGAGGTGACTTTAAATTACGTGAAATTATGAATTAAAAGGAAACCAACAAAGAGACATGGCTTAGTGCTAACAAGTAACAACTATCAAAATAGGTTTGTGAACTTACCGGTAGCAGTTCCTATTCCCATTAAAGAGGAACCAGCATTTGCCATAATAGCACGCACGTCAGCAAAATCCACGTTTACTAGCCCAGGAATCTGTAATTCATGCAGATACGTTAATGAATAAATAAATACAAGCCTTTGCATTCACCCACTTACTAATAACAAGGTCAGAAATACCCGAAAGAGAAAAGGACAACTATCATATGTGGCCCAGGTTTCATCAAATGACACCCCCTTAAAGTTATATTTCACATTACAGAGGGCCTTAGTTTTATCAGCTAACTTGTGTAACTTGAGAAAATTTTAATATGCAACTCTATTGGTACTCGAACTCCAAAAATGCTGCCGCACCCGTGTTGGATTCCCCAGAAATGCACTACTTTTGGAGGATCCAACACGCATCCGACAACATTTGTGGAGAGTCCGAGCAACATAGAAGACAATTCAGAAAATGATGATGTGAAAATGGCAGAAGTTTGAAAAACCATTAAAGGAAATGCAAATACATGAATAATGGACAAGTTAAACATTGAATTCCCAAGGCCACCAGCACCACAAAAATGATAAACTTTGCCTATCAAGTCTTACTGTAGTTAAGGACCAGTTTGTCCAAAGGAAGGAATTAAGCATTCCTAAATCAATTATAGTTTTTTTTTATAGCCACGAAATCCCCGAGAGCTAAAGGCGCAAGGTACGAAATTCGGTGGCCATGGGCCCGCCTCTCTACCCTTCTCGCCTTAAGTATCAGTGTTTTGTTTGTGGCAAGGTTCGAACCCGTGACGTATGCCTAACCTAGGGGTGTCAAATGAGAGGTTGCGTACTTGCATTGAATTTGGGCGGATTAAAATGGGCTAAGTTAATAAATAGGCGGGTCGATAAACTGCCCAAAGGTTACTTGGAATGAAATGGGCTGGGTCATAGTGGGTTAAACAATGGGCTATAGCCCAACTCTTACCAATTTTTAATTTATTTATTTGTTTTCTTGTGAATTTTTTAGTCACCTTATAAAACTTTTTTTCTATATTATTGCTATATAACATATCAAACAAAAAAAGTCTTTGTTGAAATATTTTGTTAAGGATTCTCAATCTCATAGATCAATTTGGGCAACATAGCAGCCCAACTATTAAATGGGCTGAATGGGGTGGGTCAGAGTGGGCCGAGTTAATAAATAGGTGGGCTAATTTTGCCAAATCTAGCCTAAAGCACACATCACACGCTACGTTCTTACCACTAGACCAGAGCCCCGGTAGCAAATCAATTTTAGGGCATTATCACATCTAGTTTGTGACTACGACATAGTTGATTGTACGATTGATCGAAATCAATTCTAGGGCATCCATTAGGCCAATCAACGATGGACAGCATGTGAAGAGCATCATATATTAGAAGGCGAAATAATTTAGCAGCGCAACAAGAAGAAAAGGTGATGAATATATATGTTTTTTTGATAGGTAAATAAAGTTTTACTACTGATAGTAAATAGCTCAAAAACACAGAAATTATATACAGATCAGGCTAAGCTTGTAGATGACTTAGATATGCATATAAAAGTAGGATCCCAGATTTAAAGCATAATTAGGAAAACAATTATTTTGAATCGTTGGCACTACACAAGCAGAAAACAGAAAATGAAAGATAAAGACTGTGAACAACATACATACCGTAATTATATCAGAAATACCACGAACTCCCTGTCGAAGAATATCATCAGCCAGGTTAAAAGCTTCAGTCACTGGGGTCGATGGAGAAACAGCTGTCAATAATTTGTCATTTGGAATGACAATTAGAGTATCGACATTTTCTCTTAAAGCTGCAATTCCTTCTTGAGCTTGAACTGCTCTTCTTCGTCCCTCAAAAGAAAAGGGGGTAGTAACAATTCCGACAGTTAAGATACCCATTGCTTTGGCAGTTCCTGCAATTATAGGAGCCGCACCAGTCCCTGTTCCTCCACCCATTCCAGCCTGTACATAACATGTTGGACCCACATGTGAGGAAGAAACAAAAGTGGGAGAATAAAACCTTCTAAAGATATCTGAAGTTTAACACAACAACATGTAATCATTCAACATTTAGCTTTACAGTGCTTCCAGACAGATATATCCTTAGTCTTGAATGACATTTAATACGATATCTAGGGGGCAGGACTCCTTCTCAAGGGTGGTACATAGGGCTGGCAAAATGGTTTTAAAAAAACAAGTAATCATCCAATTCGACCTATTAGACATGGGTTGGATAAATGACCATTTAAAAATGGATCAAATATGGATATTACCCATATTATCCACTAAAAAAATGGATACCCAGATAGATAATATGGATATCACGATAAAAAAGAATGAAGTAAAATTTCATATAGGCACCCAACTACCCAAGGGTGTGCCCTAATGGTCAGTGAAGTGGGAGGAGAACCATGAGGTCTCAGATTCAAATCCGCTGGTTCAAATCCCAGCAGAGACAAAAAAAAAACTAGGTGATTTCTTCCATCTATCTAAGCCTTGGTGCCTAGTACCTATTGCTGGTGGGAGGTAGAAGGTATTCCGTGGAATTAGTCGAGGTGCGCGCAAGCTGACCCGGACACCACGGTTATAAAAAAATATAGTAGACAAAATCTAAATTTCTGAAAAACTGACAAATGAGAGGGAAAAAGAAATAACGGAAAGAAGTATTACTTTTACTGATCAAAAAGAGTAAACAAAATTTCATATAACTCCAAACTTCTTTTCCAATAAAGTAATTGGGCTAAACCATAGGGTGAACTTACAGTCACAAAAACCATGTCTGAGCCATAAACCGCTTCCTCAATGGCCTGCTTGCTCTCATTGGCAGCGTTCATCCCTATATCCGGATTACCACCGGCACCAAGTCCTCTTGTGAGTTCTTGACCTATTGGCAGTCGATGCTCGGACATTACAGGCGACATCCTCATTGCTTGAATATCAGTGTTCACAATCCAAAACTCGACACCCTTCATAGAGCTTTCAATCATGCGATTAACTGCATTCGATCCACCACCTCCTACACCAACCACCTTGATTTTGGCCTCATTAGAATTATTCGAGCTTGACGTATCCCTCAAGCTCTCACTGACATTTCCACTCAAGCTTTCTTCACCTCTAAGCATAGAAATTTCAGGATGTAGATTTAGAAAGGAGCCTTTATTTTGATATTGGTTGACACTATGGTGGGGATTGGCTGAACATTTGAATTGAGGCAAACTCGAGGTACTCTTTTGGTTAACGCCCAAATATCCAATCTTCTCATCTTGGATTTTTAAGGGGCAAAGTCTACCACCAAGAACAGTCAATACCCCACGTGACCGTCGTGTATCAGGAGGCATAAACACAGCAGATGTACAAGTAGCCATAACAGCAAAATCCCACACTCAACTCAAACTAATCAGATTAATCCAGAACAAAATATAACCAACCACCAAGATAATATCTGAAATTTCAGTCCAATCTTTTCTTTCAGCCCCTGCCAATTAATAAAACAGGCAAAAAGCAGCACATATTTAAGGAAGCTTGTAAAGGGTAGTTATTAAAGGGGTTTCAATCCTCAATAATCTAAATGGGCTAACATATGAATTACCAAACTCCAAAAACTATGCAACATTTTTCAGATTTAGCGAGTATAATACGGCATAAATTAACACAGCTCAAATAGCAGCAAAGCAGCAAACATAAACAAGAAGAAAATGCAATAGAAGGAAAGAAAAAACACAATCTTTAGCATTACACAAATCCACAAAGAAAACAACCCCATAAAAATAAAGAACCTCACAATTGTATATATTGAGAAGATGCAATAGCAGGAAACAAAAAAAATACGTTCTTTATTAAGTAGCATTACACAAACCCACAAAGGAAACAATCCCATAAGAATAAAGAACCTCACAATATGCAATAGCAGGAAGAAAAAGATATCTTTATCAAGTAGCATAACACAAACCCACAAAGAAAACAACCCCATAAGAATAAAGAACCTCAGACTTGTATAGATTGAGAAAATGCAATAGCAATAAGAAAAAATTACAATTCTTTATTAAGTAGAATTACAAAAACCCACTAAGAAAACAACCCCATAAGAATAAAGAACCTCACAATTGTATAAATTGTATTAAGATTCTCAAAACAATGGTAACCCTAACACTTCATCAAGAAACTGTGAAAAACTAACACAATACAGAGAGAGAGAGAGAAAGAAAGAATATCACCTGAAATTGATAAAAATTGTTGTGGGATTATTGAAAACAACCCCATAAGAATAAAGAACCTCACAATTGTATTAAAGGGGTAGTCCGGTGCACAAAGTTTCCCCTGTTAGCAGGGTCCGGGGAAGAGCCGCACCCAAGGGTGTGATGTAGACAATCTACCCTAATGCAAGCATTAGTGACTACTTCCACGGCTCGATCCCGTGACCTATAGGTCACACGGAAACAACTTTACCGTTGCTCCAATTGTATATATTGAGAAAATGCAATAGCAGGAAGAACAAAAAACTGCAATCTTTATTAAGTAGCATTACACAAACCCACAAAGATAACTCAACAACCCCATAAGAATAAAGAACCTCACAATTGTATAAGCAATAGCAGGAAGAAAAAGACAATCTTTATCAAGTAGCACTACACAAACCCACCAAGAAAACAACTATTAAAAAAAAACACATAAGAATAAAGAACCTGACAGTGACAATTGTATAGATTGAGCAATATCAGGAAACAAAAAATACAATCTTTATTAAGTAGCATTACATAATCCCACTAATAAAACAACCCCATAAGAATAAAGAACCTCAAAATTGTATAAATTGTATCAAGATTCTCAAACCAATAGTAAACCTAACACTTCACCTACAAACTGTGAACAGAATAGACAGAGAAATTCACCTGAAACTCAAGAGAGAGAAGCCTCTAAAAGGTATTGTGAGATTATTGGAAAAATTTATTGAAAAAGATGAGTTTTTGGCTAGTGGCTGAACTCACACAGTAGAGTAGTAGAATAGGACCAAAGAGAAGTGTTGGCAATTTCCCTTTTGCATGTTTTTTGTTAGTTTCTGGGGGAACAACAGGTGAAGGTTTTGAGCCTTAGCCCATTTGGAGAAAATATCTTTGCACTTTCTACCAAAACTATTGCTCTCATTCACATGAATGGCTCAAAGAGAATCATCCCAACTTTCTCTCTTTTTTCCTTTTTGTTAATATTCAATCTTTTTTTTTTTTTTTTTTTTGGTTTCCGGATCGTGTCCTATATCTGCATTGGAGTTACACTAAACAGTTTCAGCAACGACCTTCGAAATCAAAACTTGAATTTAATTTTGATGTGATTTGAAAGATTATTATTTCATTTATCTAAACATTAACGTGAGAATTATCAAATATATGTGTTGGTGGAAGATAAATTTATCGAGTAAATTAGTCAAATACATGCAAGCTGCTCTGGACAACATCATTATCTTTTAAATTAAAAAAGGAAGGTGGGGGGGGGGGGGGTAGTCTAGTTTTTTTCTTTGAGGTATTTTCCTTCTTCATCTAGACTCAAATAATTGTCATAGTGGAGTCACATAGAAAAACGAAAGATTTAACTTTACCCTTAAACTATTAAATTGGTTTACACAATCCTCTAAAATAATTGTAGCATACCTGAACAGTTGAAAAGGTCCAAATATATTTTTACGTGCTGAAATATTTGGTTTGCATTCTATATAATTGGCCTTTTTACTAGTTTGTCTCCTTTCTTTAGGTGGAATTTGTTAATTAAAAAAAAGACAGTTTGGTGCACTAAGCTTTCGCTCTGCGTCCGAGAAAGGGTTCGACCATAAGGGTCTATTGTACGCAGTCTTACCTTCCATTTTTTAAAGAGGCTGTTTTCACGGCTCGAACTTGTGACCTTCTGATCATATGGCAGCTACTTCATTAATCATAACAATAGAGATAGGTTTGGGGGGAAATATAATGACTTTAAAATATATATATATATATATATATATATTGAAATAATTCAATTTACCAAAACAATTAACATTTGGAATTGAAAAAATTAGCTAACATATGATACCCCTTTGCCTAAAAGAAAGATGGTGAACATGTTAAGATACAAACATTTGTGTCATGCTTCTGATTGTTACTTTAGTAGGCATTTTCATTTTCTGTGTGGGAGCATGTTTTGCCAATCATCTATAAAAGAATACTTATTTATTTGGTATAATTTTATATTTATTATATAAATTTTTGATAAAAGATATTCAATTGATCGCCTTTTGATCGTATATGGCTGAATTATTGTTCCAACCTTTATTGGGGTCTTTTCATGTTGAGATTTGTTTTTAGTGGACCATGAAACCTTAGATGTTTTGGTTCTTTCGTTTACACTAAAAAAAATGCGGAGACATTATTTCTTGTCTTTTTTGTTTTCTGTTTTTTTATTAGGTGTTCAGTGTTTATATTAATGTTCATATTAAATTTGAATTCACATTAAAAAGTCCCATATTTCACACTTAATATTCAAATTCAAAACCTCTGATTAAGAATAAATGAGTACTTATCATTCCACCACAATTCTTATTAGCACCATTTCTCGTTTTGATAGAAGAAAAATGTTCTTGTAATCCAACTAATGCGATTCATCCAAAGAAAGTACTTGAAAACTTTATTTTTCAAGTTTCAGGAAGAAAAGGTTCGAAACGAAATATTGTTATGATTTAAATCGAAAGTTTATGAGCCGGAGAATTTTAATAGCTCAGTCAGTTGTTATCTGAACTTTTATTTTGTTGATGAAGATTCAATTTCCTACTTTGTAATCTCTTCCCATTTTCCTTTTCAGAAAAAAAAAACATGGGTTCTTACACGAAGCCTCTTTATTGGTAAATTAATAAAGAAAAGAGATCATTAATGGTTGTTTTGACGTATAATTAATCGAATCAGCTGCATAGTGTGCTTTCACATGGGAAGTGCAGGGGCGCGACCAATAATATTACTTTTATGTAGTTTATTAATAATAATTTTACTGATTAACTTGATTGTAACATATTATATATTAGGGAGGTCCCAAGTTTGAAATCGCCTGCATGATTTTTTGGTCGAGCTCGTCTCACGGGGTTTGTCTAGTGCGGTTTACCTCTTCATTGTGATTTATGGGCTATTATTGCAACGGAGCGGGATTTACCCAAAGCGCACCCGAAAGATTGCGGCTGCGGTTCCCTAGTTTACAAAAAAAAAAAATTGCTAAAATACCCTCAATAATTGTAAATATTAGATCTATCAACAATTACAAAAAAATAAAAACTTAGGACAACTTCATTTTTTCGATTTATCACCAATTATGCATTGTAACTATTTTAGCCTATTAAAATCATGCAACTCCTTAGGAAATTAATAAAAAATAAAATGGTCAACAAAATTAGGATAGCATAAAATGAACGCAATGTCTTAGCATAAAATGAAAGCAGTGTCTTAGCATAAAATGAACGCATACTTACTTTCATAAAACACATCAAATCTCAAAAAAGTAAAATCAGATGCCACACTTGTAATAATAGCATTTAGAGAGTAAAATCAGAAAGTTAATAAAAGAAATTTTCTTTTTCTCTTATTTAATTTCAGTAATGTAATATAACTAGGAGTATATCTTATGAATGAACATAGAAATATTTGACCAGTGGTAAGAGAATCATAAGATATTTAAGATTTTCATTGTAAACAATTTTCCTATATGAAATAAATCACATTGAAAGAATAATAAAGGACATAATATTTTGACTTCTAAAGAGAAAAACCCCGTTAATGGCGTACATCAAATGTCATATTCCGTCTTATGTCTTAAATCTTCTCTTTTACTTCTTTCCCTTTTTTTTTCTTGCAAAATCACATAAAGAAGCAAATTAGAGGGCAATAATTTAAAAAAAAATCGACATAATTTCCAAATAAGATGTACTGAAAAGAAAATATTGCTAAACTCATTCTCTATAATATATTTAACTTACAATTTTCTTAATAAATTTGACCTGTTATATAGGATTTTTACTTATTTTAGATTACAGCTATTAATGCTATTAAATAAAATTATACTTATACCAGAAATATCTACACTTTATTTGCTATAAATCAACTCATTGATGGCATTCTCTTATAACCATGGCTTCTTCAAGCAAACTTTTCCTTCTCCTCACATTTTTCTTTTCGTCTCTCATCATTCTCTCTTCTCAAACCATATTATCAAAACCGCGAAAAATATCTTCGGATTTACTTGCTAAAGCATGTAATACCGGTGGCGGTGTCAGAGGTTGGGATCCCAACTTATGTCTGAGAATTTTAAAGTCGAGACCCAAAATTATATCTTCAAAAGATCGTGTGAGCTTTGCTCTCAGCATTATGGAAGCGGGAATCGAGAATGCAACAAATACACAAACTTATATGAAGCAAAAGCTCAAGGACACCAAAATTGGTAAAGGTTTAAAATTAGCGCTAAAAGAGTGTGTTAATTGCTTTCAAGCTGGAATGGGGTCATTGAGAAGTGCACATGATGAAATTAAAGACGACAAGGAATACGAGACAGCGGATTATGATCTTGCTGTGGTTGATGAGCAAGTGTATCGTTGTGATTATTTTTTAACAAAATACAAGGTTAAAGAACCAGTAGTTTCAATTGGGATGAAATATGTGACATACTTTAGTCATCCAGCATTAAATATTGTGAGGGATCTTGAATCTACACTGTCAAATTTTTGAACTATTTAGATGTATGGTTATCAAAGTATTAAGTAATTTAATTTCTTTGCTTAAAATTTGTCTTTTTTCTTTCTTATTTTTATCTTTAGTAGAAGATCATAATACTATATATATTGAATTTTCTTAAAAAAAAATTTAGTATAATCATTCGGCAATAGAAATTTATTGGCCCGATTAATTCGGATTCGCATGCGCTTCAAAGTATTGAGTTCTATGTTTGATTTTTTTTCTTCTTAATTTTCATTTTAGAAGTTAATCCTACGTACTTATATATGATCCTCTATTCGAAACTCATTGGCATCTTTGTAGAAATTTTTGAGTGGATAGCATTTTAATGAAATTAATACTTTGTTATACATCTTAATCATTCAGATCTTAGATCTAAGTGAATGTAAAATAAAAATAAAAACAATCACACTTATTGATATAAATTTGAGATGTCACCCGCATTTTTCTTCTTCATCTAAGGTATTTTCTTATTATTTCTTGTCCCGGCAGAAGATAAATTTTCCTTAGCCCAACTAATGCAGTTCATGTTGGAAATCTTACGGAAAATACTTCATCGCGAACACATGTAGGGACTTTTCTTCATCACGAACACTTGTAGGAACTTCTTTTACACTTGAGGAAAATGCTTGATCACGAACAATTGTAGAGAATTCTTCGTAGCTTGAGGCATGCTAATGGCACTGTCCTTAAGGATATTTCACCCGGTATGGGTGTATCCCCCAGGATTCAACAAGCTCTTCTAGTACAAAACTAGGAGCCAGAATCTAACAAAGATTTTACAAAAATAGAAAACCCAGCATAACATTGAAATTGAGAAGATGAAATTGTATCTCTTAGTTTTTCTATATTTCAGTGAACAAACTTCAGAATTTATAGTCAAAGGAATAGCAAAAATCTGAACGTTTGAAGACTTAAAACGTATCAAAAATAAAAGCCATTGAAGGCCTATTCAATATGATCATATGCCTTTGTCAAAATACTAACATATGACAACAGTAAACATTTCTCATAATAAAAGCTAAGCTATTAAGGCTAATTAAATGTAGTCAGAAACGTTTTGAACAATAAAATATTTGACTGACATTAAAATAAAATAAATATTAAGAAAATAAAGAATATGTTATTTTTGAGATATTAAATAGAAAATATTATTTTTCTAACAGTTCATCCGCAGGAAGGTACTTGATTTTTTATTTTTTTTCTCATTTGATGAGGAAAAGGTATGAATAAAATATTATTATATCTAAATCTAGAGTTTACAGGCTATGACCGAAGCCCAGTCTTAAAAAAAATACAATCTTTATTAAGTAGTATCACTCAGACCCATGATGTGCCGCGAAATTACGAGATATTCGATGCTAATTCCTTAAGCTTTTGTGACTCTTCAAGCACTTTTGTTGTTACTTTTTGTGTATTTATGTCGTTTTGTAGGATAAGATGCCCGGAGAGCATAACGGAGCAAAATAGAGCAAAAATAAAACAATCAGCACTTTCTGGCAGCACATGCTAGCAGCACTTGCTGCAGCATGTTGTGCATGCAGCATCTGCGAGTAGCACTTGCTGCAGCATGTTGTGCCTACGAGTAGCACTTGCTACAGCATGTGCTGCACGCAGGGCATTTTTGTCCACAATTTGTTCCCGTTTTGGAATGTTATAAATACTCTTTTAGGGTTTGTAAAACATTATCTTTGCCCATTCAACACAAGTTTTGGAGACTAGGGTTCCTACACCATACTTGGGGATTGAAGATTTGAAGTTTTGATAAGAAATTTCTTAACCCTTCACTCATTTCTTCAATTCCTTGCTTTGTATTGTATATCTAAGTGTGTAGAATTTTATTCCATAACTTTAATCTTGTTTATGAAAATATTCATTTGCAAAATTGGATGAAACCTCTTGTTATGCTTATGTATTGAATGATCTTTATTGCTATTGAAGTAGTCTTTGTTGTTTTAATTAATCTTGTTCTTTAATGTCTCTTAAGGGATTACCTAACCCTAAGACTCGCCCATTTACTTTGATTGAGCTCGGAAGAGGAAATCTAGGTTGGGAAAGATTAATTAACAAGAATTTGTGTCATTAAACTCATCTAATAACTTGAGCTCGGAAGAGGATAGTTACTTGAGGTTAAATTGATTGTGTCTAATATCACACTCTAAGGCTTGGAAAAGCTTAGAGTGAAATTCATTGATTTGGTTGGAAGACTTTCAATGAGATTTTAGAAATCATTATCTATCAACACAAACCGACTCTTAGTTGTAAAATCATAAAATACATTGGATCGTTACTTGAGAGTTTCTTGTATTCATGTTTGTGACCATTGATCATTTTACTTGCTTTCTAGGTTAGTTTATATTTCCGCATTAGTTATAATTTTTTCAAAAACCAAAATATTATCTATCGTTTGGCTTAGCTTGGTAAGTGAAAGTTCCTTACTTTCTTAATCGCCTAGTATATTGTTCCCTGTGAGATCGACCCCGACTCATAGTTGGATAAATTATATTGCATACGACCATGTACACTTTTTCTTTGAAGAATGAATTTGACCGTTATCAACCCACATAGAAAACAACCCCACAGGAATAAAGAACCTCACTATATGCAATAGCAGGATAATCTTTATCAAGTAGCACTACACAAAACACCCACAAGGAAAACAACCACATAAGAACCTTATAAAAAAAAAACACATAAGAATAAAGAACCTGACAATTGTATAGATTGAGAAAAGTCAATAGCAGGAAGTAAAAAAAAAAAAGGCGATCTTTATTAAGTATCATTACACAACCCCATTGATGTGCCGTGAATTTTGGCACATTTTATGCCTTTGTAACTAGAAATATTGCTTGATTTTAAGTGTTTTTATATTGTTTCTTATGTTATTTTTGTGTTTTATAGGGTTGATTAACTAAGGATCGGAAATGAGAAGTAATGCTGGAAAAACGGACAAATTTGAGCTAAGCGACGGTCCGTAACTCATGTTACGGACCGTAACGGTGTCCGTAACTCATGTTACGGTTCGTACCTTTGAACCGTAACAAGGCCTGAATTTCCAGAAAGTTTCATTGAAACCATCAGTGTTACGGTGAAGTGTTACGGTCCGTAACTCATGTTACGGTCCGTAACATGTCACCGTAACATGAGCTAAATTTCCAGAGAGTTTCAATAAAATCTTCAGTGTTACGGTTTAGTGTTACGGTCCGTAACTCATGACGCTCAAATTACACCTATTAATGGCGTAAAGCGGACGTTGTCAAATATAGTAACCCAACAAGGTTGGGGTCGAATCCCACAGGGAATATGGAGAGAAAAGAGTACTAATCGTATGCGATACCAATCTTTAAATGCTTTAATCCTATTCCGGATAGTTTGAATTGATTGTTGAATAATGTAATTGAATACTTTGACTTAGAATGTAATTAATATGAGAGAGAGACTAAGGTTGTGTTTCCCAATTTGATTAGATATTATGTTTCGGATTTCAATGTGATATACTTCTAATGGTTGTTCTAAGAATATGCACTTGATCTCTTAAAGACTTCTTAATGTTTCCCAACAGTTAAGCAGTATTTCCTCTTTATGATTCTTCCGAATATAAAAGAGTTACAATCGAAGAGCGACCAATAATGCCAATTTAGACTTATTCTTATTCCTAAGTTAGTCTATTAAACGAGGGTTAACGCCTCGAGTCATTGTTATTCAATCTTACCAATATTGACTCTCTTTCCCAAGAAAAGTCAATATAATGGCTTCGGCTAATGCTTGCAATCATTACCCAACGTTACAACACAAAGATAGAATAAATAACAACAACCATTATGCATATATCAATAATAGAAACCCATTCACATAATACCCATCATGGGATTCACAACCTTAGAATTGAAATTAGCTACTCATAATGTTTCTTGACAGAAAAAGCTTAAAGATTAACATAATACACTTACAATACTAATACAAGATGGAATGAGAGTGAAGTTGTTGCCTTAAATGCTCCAATCACTTCAAGATTAAAAATCTAGGGTTTATGCCTCTAAAATAAAATCTGAATAATGAATTAAAACCCTACATTATGTATTTATAGAGCCAAAAATCGCGCCAAGTTTCTGGACAAAAATGCCCTTACGCCGCATTGTTACGGACCGTAACTCAGGTTACGGTCCGTCCTTCATTTCGTTATTTGACCACTTCGACGTTACGGCCACCATGCGACGGACCGTACCCTGTGTTACGGTCCGTCCTTCTGAAGCGTAAGTGGTGACAATTACTTGGCAACTCTCTGGAATTTTGGATGATGTTACGGTGAAGGGTTACGGACCGTAACATGAGTTACGGACCGTAACACTAAACCGTAACACTGAAGATTTTATTGAAACTCTCTGGAAATTTAGCTCATGTTACGGTGACATGTTACGGACCGTAACATGAGTTACGGACCGTAACACTAAACCGTAACACTGAAGATTTTATTGAAACTCTCTGGAAATTTAGCTCATGTTACGGTGACATGTTACGGACCGTAACACTTCACCGTAACACTGATGGTTTCAATGAAACTTTCTGGAAATTCAGGCCTTGTTACGGTTCAAAGGTACGAACCGTAACATGAGTTACGGACACCGTTACGGTCCGTAACATGAGTTACGGACCGTCGCTTAGCTCAAATTTGTCCGTTTTTCCAGCATTACTTCTCATTTCCGATCCTTAGTTAATCAACCCTATAAAACACAAAAATAACATAAGAAACAATATAAAAACACTTAAAATCAAGCAATATTTCTAGTTACAAAGGCATAAAATGTGCCAAAATTCACGGCACATCAACACCCCCAACTTAAGCTTTTGCTTGTCCTCAAGCAACTACAACAATACTCACTACTAACACACGACATCTTAGCAAAATAAGAATGACTACGGTGGTTTTGGCATGTGTTCCTAGCACGGACTCTTCAATTCAAGAAAAATATTTAGGCTCTTATCCATCTCCTATTTGTGACACAAGATGCACATTTCGGAAAAATGTCAATTCACTATGCAACCTCAATTAATGACATAATCATAGTACGGGGGCCTCTATGCACATGAATTTCAACTTCCGGAAAGCCAGTTACTTTGAAACCTACAATCCTTATGCCCTCACATAGACCAAAGAATGTCCCAACACACATTTACGACATAAATGGGACAGAAGACTAAAGAGACAGAAGAACACTCATACTCACAAAGAAATTTGCATACCATGCGTGCACATACCATAGGCTTGCCTTTATTTTCCATGCATTCAACTTTGAACAATTTGATCGTGATCACATTAGGACTTTTTGGGCTTGTAACATTGGCTTAGGGACGGGTAGGATGAATATTTGGGTATCGGTGACTCACTCTCCTCGACACTTCTTTTTGACTTCATTCACCATTCTTCCTATCATTTCCGACCCTCCATTTTTAGCGTGGATTTATTTAGAACTTTGAACATTTTTTTTTTTTTTTTTATATATATCCACGCTGAATTATGTCCCTTTATATTCGTGATTACCCCCAACAGGCCTTTGACCTCATTTTCCTCATCTTTGACTTATCACCCCCAACTTAGGCTTTTAGCCTCATTTTCCGCATTTTTGACTTGTCACCCCCAACTTAGGCTTTTAGCCTCATTTGTCAATCTTCCGTGTCAAGGAGGGACTTGGTGCCAAATGGGTTTATTCGAAGAAAAAGTCTATAGGCTCAAAAATGGGAGACTAGGGATCATTTTCTGTACGGGCCAGGCTCATTTAAGATACTTTGGGGTTAATACAAAGAAAGCCTAAGATCACTTCACAATCTAATTCTCCTTAGAATTCACGCACGACCAACCGGGCAAGTTCTAGATTGCAGGCATCATATGCAAATAGAAGCTAAAAACTCACAACACAATGGCATAAAGATTGTTTAAATACTCCGACTTCATTTCCGTTTGAAGATTTCACATACATAAACACCCTTTCTTTGCAATGTCATTAAAAGAACCATACATGTCAATATCAACAACTCAGTTTTGATGTACATCACAAATTATTTTTCGGAGGGATATCATTGAACTTGTAAAAACCATTTTTATCTATGCTAGAAACACGGACCACCACCACTTAAGTCAGCATTACTTTACTTCTATATTAAACATTCTAAACATGCTAGGTTCAACATACACACAGCATTCTTCGGGAATAGAAACACATAGCAAAGAACAGCCGAAGAACGTCCTAACACATACTTGTTAATAAAAACAATACCAACAAAACAAAACAATAACAATTGTCTTAAACACATGCTTACTATCACAATTTTGATAAGATATTTACCAAAACAAAACAATAAAAACAATATCCAGTATACAAAACAATAAAAACAATATCCAGTATACTAAAACAGCAATCCCAACAACCAATCAGCAAATACCACACCCCCAACTTAAAAGCATGCATTGCCCTCAAAGCATCAATATAACGCAGTAAAAAATTTTGAGGGCCTCCCTGGAGCGCACTAGGTACTCGGATCTGTCGCAGCATCATGGGGTGGAGCAGTGGATGGGGGAGAAATACGGTGAGCCGGCTCTGTAGGCTGAGTTGAGCTAGAAGTAGCTCCTGCGGTGTCGGAACTTAACCGGGACTCCTGGCGGATTCTTTTCAAAGTACGCCGCTCCTCTTCCTCATTCTGTGGGCGTAACTCAGCATATGGATCAAGAATTTGGAGAATGGGCTCGAGATCTGGCGAGGCTCTGCTTCGCTTCCCTTTGTCCAAAGAGGGGATATCCTCCTCCAACTCCTCGTCGTGCTGTTCCTCAACCGTGTCATCGTTGTCATCATCCCCTAGTAAGCTCTGAATCGGCTGGTATAGGGTCTGTACCAACTCCGTGTGTACTTTAGGAAGCTGGTCTGTCGCCACAGCCACTTCCTGGGCCTTCAATTTCTGCACATCATCCTTGACAGACCGCAACTCACTCCGAATAGCGCCCAATTCCATAGTAGGGTGTGTCCTAGTCAGCTCAGTCATCCTGCGCTCAATACCATCTATCCGGGAGTGGATTTGTAATGATTGTAGGTGGTCCGCAGCCATCTGTTCTTTTATCTGTTCTTTTATCGGTCGCAGCGCTGCATCAATAGCCCTTTTTGTGTATAATTTTAGCTCAGTCATGATCTGCTTGACCTGCCTATCTGTGCGATCCGCTTGTAAGACCACCGCCCCAAAATTGTCCCGGTTGAACATCATTTTTCTCGCAAGCTTGGGTAGGACTCCTGGTGTTGCCTGCGGTGGTGCTGGGCTTGCTCCAGTGGAAGAGGTAGGACCACCCGAAGTAGGTGCGGGTGGAGGTGGCATAGGCTGTGTAGCATGATCAGCCGGTGGAGCCTCAGAATCTGTGTGCTGATCCGCAGCAGCTCCCTCTTCACCCATGATAGCCAAGGGTATAACATCTGATCCCGTAGGCCCCTCCGGCACCTCAGAAACCGATGCAGAGGGAAACGAACCCTGGCTGAACACCTCATCTTTCCCTTTTGTGATGTCATAAATATGGCTGGCAATCACACTGTGATCGATATGGGGTAGGGGTTCTGGTTCTGCACGCAAGCATAGTAGCGTAAGTAGGCATGGATGAATGAGGGAAATGGCCGGCTGGGTGGCTCTCTCTCGGAGGTCTTCGGCTATCAGTCGCCCGAAGTTGATCTTATATCGCGACATTATGGAAGCCACAAGAACAGCCTGTCTGGAGTCAAATAATTATTTGATTGGGTAGGACGGATTCGGAACAGAACAATTTGCCACCAAAACTTTGCCTCTAGCGTTAGGGTGTTTTTCCAAATCCGCGTGGTGGCTGTAAACTTTGGCACTATGGCCCATTCAGGATCTGTTGTCCGTGCAATAACAGAAGCTACCCATTTTCGGACAGGGATTGTATCCTTCTGTTCAATTTTGTAGGCAAACTCCCCTTCTTCCGCTGCTGTAGGCTCTATATAATCTTCCCCGAATAGTGTTTTATTTATAGCCGATGGAGAGACATCTATCTTCTTTGTCCGGAATACAACCTCATTCATTGCCGGTACTTGAGTTGCTCGCTGCCCTTTCTTCACTACTTTGAATACAGCTGCCCCATATGAAGCGTAGAATTCCCTAACAAAAACCGATATGTAGGACCCAACGGGGTTTTTCAAAAACTCCAACTTGTGGAATCAGATAGTATCACTAATGCCGGGATATCCTTCGATTCCATCGAAGATGACATTCCGTTCCTCGAAAATACTCCGCCTTGGGTCCATTCCCTCACCTTTTACCCGCTCACACCCCTTGTTATACAAATCTTCAGATCCCTTCACATTAAACCGGAGGATCTTCTCAGTCATAGTTTGCAGCCGAATGTCAAGTTTCCTTCTTTCCTGTTCGCGCTCTTTTTCGCGCTCCTCCGCAGTAGACTGTCTAATGGGTGGTTGAGGTCGGTGTGTTGGTGTGATAGCCCGCTGGGGTTCACTTTGGCTCGACGAACTCGACGAGCTCGACTCTCTTAACTCCTCAGTCGAGGAGGAACTTTCTGATTGTGGGTCTGGTTGGCTGGGTGCAACTGGTGGGGGTGGCTTGCTGGGTGCGACCGGCCTCTTTTTAGGCCTGGCGTCCTTGATCAGATCGTCGTCGCGCAGCCGTGAGGTTACCTTGCTTGCAGCACGACCTTTTCCTTTTTGCGCGACCTTAGGTGAAGCCTTCTTTGATTGTCGTGGTTTACCCATACCTGTGGAAGGAAAAGTTAGATATGATGTACGAGAAGTTGTAAAAATTTTACACCTTATGAATTTAAGCCAAAGACTTTAATTAGGTCAGGTACCGTAACACAGTCGACGGACCGTCGATGGTGTTACGGGCCGTATCTTCATCCGTAACTGAAATGGTTCAATTAAGCAAAGGGACCGTAACACAGTCGACGGTCCGTATCATAGTATACGGTTCGTAACGTCGCACCGTAACGTGATCAAAATTTCCAGAAAAGTTACTGGAAATTTGAGAGGTGTTACGGTGTGATGTTACGGTCCGTAACGTACGTTACGGTCCGTAACACATAATGACGGGCAACAGAGTAGCAAACAAATGGCTTGGCCAAATTTTATCGTTTTAAGCACGAGGCCAAGATTTTCGACTTAATGATCCATGGGTATGTTGTGAAACAATATTATATCCCCTCACATGCCTCGGGTTACTCAGGCTTCACCCGATTTTATTAAAGTTTTCATTGGGGACTTGTATCGAACAGTTGGTGGGCAAACCGATTTAGTAATTTCACGAATGAAACCTTCAACCGGATTTGCCCTCCAATTCAGTGGGAAGCAGTTGCTTGTACCCACGAATCTTTTAAACAACACCAATACCAATCCCAACCCCCAACCAATGTCAAATCCCCCATAACTTATCAATTTAAATGCAAACTCAATCAACACAGCCCAAAACACGAATTTCAACACATATTTTACGAAATTACTCATGAGCATCATAGAACTCGCATTGATAGCTAAAAGAAAAGAGTAAAGACATGTAATACCTGATCATTGGCGATTGTAAGGATGAAACTCAACTTAAAACAGTGATTGTGGATAAGAAAATAGTAATGAGATTTTAGAGAAATATGGGGGAGAATGGGAGGAGGATGAAGAGAGGAGGATGTGAAGAAGAGAAGAGAGGATTTATGAGGGAGAGGGAGTTGAAAAACGTGTGAAGAATCGTTATAATTTGGAATGGGAACCGTCGGTAATGTATTTAAACATTTCCGACAATTACGTTACCTGTTACGGACCGTATCATAGGATACGGTCCGTATCTTGTGTTACGGTTCATCAAACGACCCCGTTTCGTTTATTCATTAATGACCTGGCAGTCCAATCGACGGACCGTAACTCGTGTCACGGCACATTTTATGCCTTTGTAACTAGAAATATTGCTTGATTTTAAGTGTTTTTATATTGTTTCTTATGTTATTTTTGTGTTTTATAGGGTTGATTAACTAAGGATCGGAAATGAGAAGTAATGCTGGAAAAACGGACAAATTTGAGCTAAGCGACGGTCCGTAACTCATGTTACGGACCGTAACGGTGTCCGTAACTCATGTTACGGTTCGTACCTTTGAACCGTAACAAGGCCTGAATTTCCAGAAAGTTTCATTGAAACCATCAGTGTTACGGTGAAGTGTTATGGTCCGTAACTCATGTTACGGTCCGTAACATGTCACCGTAACATGAGCTAAATTTCCAGAGAGTTTCAATAAAATCTTCAGTGTTACGGTTTAGTGTTACGGTCCGTAACTCATGTTACGGTCCGTAACATGAGCAAAATTTCCAGAGAGTTTCAATAAAATCTTCAGTGTTACGGTTTAGTGTTACGGTCCGTAACTCATGTTACGGTCCGTAACCCTTCACCGTAACATCATCCAAAATTCCAGAGAGTTGCCAAGTAATTGTCACCACTTACGCTTCAGAAGGACGGACCGTAACACAGGGTACGGTCCGTCGCATGGTGGCCGTAACGTCGAAGTGGTCAAATGACGAAATGAAGGACGGACCGTAACCTGAGTTACGGTCCGTAACAATGCGGCGTAAGGGCATTTTTGTCCAGAAACTTGGCGCGATTTTTGGCTCTATAAATACATAATATAGGGTTTTAATTCATTATTCAGATTTTATTTTAGAGGCATAAACCCTAGATTTTTAATCTTGAAGTGATTGGAGCATTTAAGGCAACAACTTCACTCTCATTCCATCTTGTATTAGTATTGTAAGTGTATTATGTTAATCTTTAAGCTTTTTCTGTCAAGAAACATTATGAGTAGCTAATTTCAATTCTAAGGTTGTGAATCCCATGATGGGTATTATGTGAATGGGTTTCTATTATTGATATATGCATAATGGTTGTTGTTATTTATTCTATCTTTGTGTTGTAACGTTGGGTAATGATTGCAAGCATTAGCCGAAGCCATTATATTGACTTTTCTTGGGAAAGAGAGTCAATATTGGTAAGATTGAATAACAATGACTCGAGGTGTTAACCCTCGTTTAATAGACTAACTTAGGAATAAGAATAAGTCTAAATTGACATTATTGGTCGCTCTTCGATTGTAACTCTTTTATATTCGGAAGAATCATAAAGAGGAAATACTGCTTAACTGTTGGGAAACATTAAGAAGTCTTTAAGAGATCAAGTGCCTATTCTTAGAACAACCATTAGAAGTATATCACATTGAAATCCGAAACATAATATCTAATCAAATTGGGAAACACAACCTTAGTCTCTCTCTCATATTAATTACATTCTAAGTCAAAGTATTCAATTACATTATTCAACAATCAATTCAAACTATCCGGAATAGGATTAAAGCATTTAAAGATTGGTATCGCATACGATTAGTACTCTTTTCTCTCCATATTCCCTGTGGGATTCGACCCCAACCTTGTTGGGTTACTATATTTGACAACGTCCGCTTTACGCCATTAATAGGTGTAATTTGAGCGTATCAAATTTTGGCGCCGTTGCCGGGGAATACGGTTCAGAAATTACTAATTGTTGTGTACTATTCTTTAAAACTTTTTCTATTCCATCACACCTCGTTTGCTGTTTTAGTGAACCAGGTGAACATGGCTGGAAGACCCCATCGCAATCAAGGGAACAAAGGGGGGATCCAAGTGAACCATCCTGCACCAGAAGAAGAGGAGGATGAGAATGTATTTGCAGAATTCATCGACGAAGCTGATTATGCTTCTGCTGTAGTTCCCCCGAGAACAGGAAATGCTAATTTCAAAATTGATAGCTCTATCTATCAGCTATTGAAACTTGAAGGCTATTTCCGAAATTCTTCGGAAGACTGTCCACTTCGACACCTAAAGAATTTCGTGCATGTATGTTCCGAACAATCTCAAGGTGCTGTTCCTGCTGATGCACTGCGACTGCGGGTTTTCAAATATTCATTAGCTGGCCAAGCTAGGGAATGGTATGAAAAGCTCCCGAGCAATACTATTCATACCTGGAATGAGCTGGCCAATATCTTTCTAAAAAAATGGTTCCGACCCAGCAAAAAGGCTGAGCTTCGGGATAAGATTTTTGGGTTTAAACAACTTCCAGGGGAACAACTATATGCTGCATGGGAGAGGTTCAAATATTATCTAGCTCAATCTCCGAATCATGGATTTCCAGATGCAATTCTCACAGAGAAGTTCTACAAGGGGCTAGATACAATGAATCAAATAGCTGTCAACACTGCAGCTGGGGGATGCTTTATGGACAAAACCTTTGTCAACATCACCCGGTTGCTCGACAAGCTTACTACCCATAATCAAGCCTGACATTCGACTGATAGCGAATTCCTATCATATGGTAGTCCCTCTGTGGCCGCGGTGGCCAAAGAAAATCATGAGCGAGATCATGAGTTCGCTCAACTGCAAACCACCGTGGATTTATTATCCAAAAGGCTTATGGAGAAAGAGGCCAAATGTGTAAACGTTATCGATGAGATGCCACCTCGTGCTCCCGGAATGTATCAAGTTTCTGACGAAACTTATCTTGAGGGGCAGCCACAATATGAGGATGCGAATTATGTCAATAACTCGCAAGGGGGGGGGGGGGGGGTTATCAACGGCAAAACTACCAAGGTTCCGGTAATCACCCATGGCAAAGGCCTCAACAAAATTACCAAGGACAGAATTATGGAAGAACTGATCAGGGTAATCCCAATCAAGGGAATTACAATAACAATAATTATGGCAACAAGAGCTCTAACCCCTACATTCCACCTAGGGGGCAAGCATCCAATTCCCAGCCATGGAAAGATAATTCAGCTACTAACTCTGCTGGTAACACGTCTAATGATTCTGCAGAACTGAAGAGTATGATGCAGAAAATGCTGATGAATCAAGACAGAACAGAGAGCACAATCAAGGGAATGTCCCAGGTCCAACTATCGCATTCAGCTTCCATTCAGAAGCTTGAAGCGCAATTCAGAGACCTTTCCCGAGAAGTGCATACTCCTCAACGGGGACAATTACCGAGTGACACAGTTCCTAATCCAAAAGTTAGTGGAGTGAACTCTGTGGAGAATGTACTTGCCATTAGCACCAGAAGTGGAAAAATACTTCAGGGTGACAATAAAAAGCCAATTGATCAGGAACCAATTGTTGAAAAAGAAGCGCAGCCTAGTGTATTGGATGATATTGTCGAGGAAGAAGCAGGGGAGGAAGTCCCCATTGTAGTTGAAGAAGAGCTGAATCTTAATAAACCAAAGGAACCGGTGGAAAACCAGGAAAAGGGGAAGGCAAAACTTTCCGGTGCTCTTCGCCCTTTGAGCCAATTGTTTAAATCTTCACCGCCTTTTCCTCAAAGGTTGGTGAGAAAAACAAAAGATGAGAAGTGTTTGAGATTTTATGATCAACTCAAGCAGTTGACGATGAACATTCCTTTCATGGATGCTGTTAAAGAAATGCCTGGCTTTGCTAAGTATTTGAAGGATCTTTTAACAAAGAAGAAAAAGCCATTGAAACACGACACTGTGGGTATCACTCACCGCGTTAGTGCCATTCTTTCCAAAACCACTGTGCAAAAGAGGGAAGATCCTGGAGCATTCACAATTCCATGCACCATAGGGCAGCAAAATTTTGCCAGGGCTTTGTGTGATAACGGGGCTAGCATAAATCTTATGCCCCTGGAAATTTTTAAGAGATCGGGGATAGCTATGCCAAGGCCAACTACCATGAGGTTACAGATGGCTGACAGTTCGATAAAAAGGCCAGTTGGAGTAGTTGATGATGTGCTGGTTCAAATCGGGGAATTTCTACTGCCGGCAGATTTCGTGATTCTTGATTGTGCTATTGATCAAGAAATTCCTATTATTCTGGGAAGACCTTTCCTTGCCACAGGGAGGGCTCTTATGGACTCCGAAAAGCACGAAATAAAGTTCCGGGTGAACGATGAGGAGGTGACTTTTCACGCTAGCAAAGGCATGAAGTTACCTAGTCCTTATCAAAGCATTTCAGTCATAAACTCTGTTGACAAGGTGGATGAAGCAGTGGAATTTAAAATGGAGGAAGAATGCTTGAGCGAAGCATTGTTGGCCATCTTGGTGAATTTTGATGCCGACCAAATGGAGGGATATAATGAGACAGTGAATTCACTCACAGGTCTGGGGTCTTACTCTTATGAGCCCAAGAAATTGTCTCTTGATCTAGAGAAACGAACAACTCCTCCAGCAAAACCATCAATTATTGAGCCACCGAAACTGGAACTCAAGAAACTGCCATCACATCTTAAATATGTATTTCTTGGAGAAAATGCTACTCTTCCAGTTATTGTGTCATCGCTTCTGAATGAGGGCCAAATTCAAAGACTCATCGTAGTCTTGAGAAAGCATTTAAGAGCTCTGGGTTGGACTATTGCAGACATCCGGGGGATTCCCGCCGGAATTTGTGAGCACCGAATACAGTTGGAGGAGGAAAGTTCGCCGAGTGTTGAACATCAGAGAAGATTAAATCCACCGATGCAAGAGGTGGTGAAGAAGGAGATCATTAAGTGGTTAGATGCTGGGGTGGTTTACCCGATTGCCAACAGCCCTTGGGTAAGCCCTGTTTAGTGTGTGCCAAAGAAAGGGGGCATCACTGTTGTCCCTAACTCGAAAAATGAGTTGATTCCAACAAGGACTGTCACCGGTTGGAGAGTGTGTATGGACTACCGGAAGCTGAATACCGCATCTTGCAAGGATCACTTCCCTATGCCTTTTATTGATCAAATGCTTGATCGGCTAGCCGGAAGATCTTATTACTGTTTCTTGGATGGGTACTCAGGATACAACCAGATCAACATTGCGTTGGAAGACCAAGAAAAGACTACTTTCACTTGTCCCTATGGGACATTCGCTTTCAGCCGGATGCCATTTGGTCTTTGCAATGCACCAGCTACCTTCCAAAGATGCATGATGTCCATATTCTTTGATATGGTTGAAAACTTTCTTGAAGTTTTCATGGATGATTTCTCGGTGGTGGGAGATTCATTCGATGAATGTTTGGGTCATCTTGATCGGGTGCTGCAACGGTGTGAGGAAACCAACCTCGTGCTCAACTGGGAGAAGTGTCATTTTATGGTCAAGGAGGGCATTGTCCTTGGCCATAAGATTTCAGAAAAAGGGATTGAGGTTGATCAAGCTAAAATCGATGTGATTTCACAACTCCCTCCGCCCGTTTCAGTAAAAGGAGTTTGGAGTTTCTTGGGGCACGCCGGATTCTATAGAAGGTTTATCAAAGACTTCTCAAAAATTGCAAATCCCATGTGCAAACTCTTAGAAAAAGAATCCAAATTCAATTTTGATGAAAAGTGCATCAAGGCGTTTGACGAGTTGAAGCTGAAATTAACCTCCGCACCGATTGTGGTGTCCCCAGATTGGTCACTTCCCTTTGAATTAATGTGTGACGCCAGTGGTCTTGCAATTGGTGCTGTGCTTGGTCAGCGGCTAAACAAAATCCTACACCCAATTTATTATGCCAGCAAAACATTGAATGGAGCCCAGCTGAACTATACAGTAACGGAGCAAGAATTACTTGCTATTGTTTATGCTTTTGAAAAGTTCCGGGCTTATTTGTTGGGTGCCAAGGTAGTGGTTCACACTGACCATGCTGCATTGCGCTATTTGATGACGAAAAAGGATGCTAAGCCTCGGTTGATAAGATGGGTGTTGTTGCTACAAGAATTTGACTTTGAAGTCAGAGACCGGAAAGGGTCAGAAAATCAAGTAGCTGACCATCTTTCCAGACTGGAAGCACCAGGGAGACCGAGTGATGTGCTAGATATTGATGACACTTTCCCGGATGAAAGAGTTTTGGTCATTTCCAATGATGTGGCACCATGGTATGCCGATATTGCCAATTATTTGGTAACTGGCATCGTTCCTGAAGAGTTGAAGACATATCAAAAGAAGAAGTTCTTGCGAGACTGCCGACAGTATTGTTGGGATGAGCCTTACTTATTCAGAACGTGTGCTGACAATATGATCCGGAGATGTGTGGCGGAATCTGAGGTGATGGACATCTTGAAAGCGTGCCATGATTCTCCAGTTGGTGGACATCACAGTGGAAATCGAACAGCAGCCAAGGTGCTAGAGTGTGGCTACTACTGGCCAGCCATTTATCGTGATGCAAATATGTTGGCACGCTCTTGTGATAAATGCCAACGCCAGGGCACAATAGGTCGGAGGCATGAAACTCCGATGAACTTTGTTCTTGAGGTGGAGCTATTTGATGTATGGGGAATTGATTTTATGGGGCCCTTCGTGAGCTCCTACGGCCTGAAATACATTCTTGTCGCAGTGGATTATGTCTCCAAATGGGTGGAGGCGGTGGCCTTTCCTAACAATGATGGTAGGAGAGTCAATGCGTTTCTCAAAAAGAACATCTTTGCTAGATTTGGCACTCCTAGAGCTATTATTAGCGATGGTGGATCTCATTTCTGCAATAAACCATTTGCTGATCTTCTTGAAAAATATGGCGTGCATCACAGGGTTGCCACTCCATATCATCCTCAGACGAGTGGTCAGGTTGAGGTCTCAAACAGAGAAATAAAAAGCATCTTGGCAAAGACGGTCAATGTGAATCGCACTGACTGGTCTAAAAAGTTGGATGATGCTTTATGGGCATATCGCACGGCATTCAAAACGCCTATAGGGACTTCACCGTATAAGTTGGTATTTGGGAAGGCATGTCATTTGCCTATTGAGCTTGAGCATAAAGCCCTTTGGGCATTGAAAAAGCTGAATATGGATTGGCATGAAGCAACTAAGCTGCGGTTGTTTCAAATCAACGAGATGGATGAATTTAGGTACAATGCCTATGAAAGTGCAACACTGTACAAGGAAAAGATGAAATACTATCATGACTCGAAGATCCTAAAAAGGGATTTACAGCCAAAAGACTTGGTCTTGTTGTACAATTCACGCCTGAAGTTCTTTCCAGGCAAGTTAAAGTCTCGTTGGTCTGGTCCTTTTGAAATTGTGAGTGTGTCCCCAAATGGAAGCGTCATTGAGGTGAAATCCGAGGATGGCACTCGGACTTTTAAGGTGAATGCACAAAGAGTGAAGCATTACCATTGGTGTATTGATGATGGTAAGGTCGTGGATAGGTATCGTTTGAAATATGGCTCCTGAACTCGAAAATGAGGTACCACGTCGAGCCGTGACGTTAAACCAAGCGCTGTGTGGGAGGCAACCCACATTTACCGCTTTGTAAGTAGTTTAAAGTTTGTATTTTCATTGTATTCTTTTGTGTTGTTGATGTGCTAATGTGGTGGGATTTTGAGAACTGAAGGGACCAAATAACTACCAAGTGATCCAAGGCGAGACGCTCCACGTTACGGCCCGTAACTCTTGTTACGGTCCGTATCATGAAGCGTAACAGGCAAAAAGAAAAAAAAGAAAAAATCACTGAAGGGTGAGGAAGAGTGTTACGGTACGAGTTACGGTCCGTCGTACGTGTTACGGACCGTAACACTGTGTCGTAACTTTGATGGAAAATATGGGCTTCACTGGATACGGACCGTAACACGAGTTACGGTCCGTCGATTGGACTGCCAGGTCATTAATGAATAAACGAAACGGGGTCGTTTGATGAACCGTAACACAAGATACGGACCGTATCCTATGATACGGTCCGTAACAGGTAACGTAATTGTCGGAAATGTTTAAATACATTACCGACGGTTCCCATTCCAAATTATAACGATTCTTCACACGTTTTTCAACTCCCTCTCCCTCATAAATCCTCTCTTCTCTTCTTCACATCCTCCTCCCATTCTCCCCCATATTTCTCTAAAATCTCATTACTATTTTCTTATCCACAATCACTGTTTTAAGTTGAGTTTCATCCTTACAATCGCCAACGATCAGGTATTACATGTCTTTACTCTTTTCTTTTAGCTATCAATGCGAGTTCTATGATGCTCATGAGTAATTTCGTAAAATATGTGTTGAAATTCGTGTTTTGGGCTGTGTTGATTGAGTTTGCATTTAAATTGATAAGTTATGGGGGATTTGACATTGGTTGGGGGTTGGGATTGGTATTGGTGCTGTTTAAAAGATTCGTGGGTACAAGCAACTGCTTCCCACTGAATTGGAGGGCAAATCCGGTTGAAGGTTTCATTCGTGAAATTACTAAATCGGTTTGCCCACCAACTGTTCGATACAAGTCCCCAATGAAAACTTTAATAAAATCGGGTGAAGTCTGAGTAACCCGAGGCATGTGAGGGGATATAATATTGTTTCACAACATACCCATGGATCATTAAGTCGAAAATCTTGGCCTCGTGCTTAAAACGATAAAATTTGGCCAAGCCATTTGTTTGCTACTCTGTTGCCCGTCATTATGTGTTACGGACCGTAACATCACACCGTAACACCTCTCAAATTTCCAGTAACTTTTCTAGAAATTTTGATCACGTTACGGTGCGACGTTACGAACCGTATACTATGATACGGACCGTCGACTGTGTTACGGTCCCTTTGCTTAATTGAACCATTTCAGTTACGGATGAAGATACGGCCCGTAACACCATCGACGGTCCGTCGACTGTGTTACGGTACCTGACCTAATTAAAGTCTTTGGCTTAAATTCATAAGGTGTAAAATTTTTACAACTTCTCGTACATCATATCTAACTTTTCCTTCCACAGGTATGGGTAAACCACGACAATCAAAGAAGGCTTCACCTAAGGTCGCGCAAAAAGGAAAAGGTCGTGATGCAAGCAAGGTAACCTCACGGCTGCGCGACAACGATCTGATCAAGGACGCCAGGCCTAAAAAGAGGCCGGTCGCACCCAGCAAGCCACCCCCACCAGTTGCACCCAGCCAACCAGACCCACAATCAGAAAGTTCCTCCTCGACTGAGGAGTTAAGAGAGTCGAGCTCGTCGAGTTCGTCGAGCCAAAGTGAACCCCAGCGGGCTATCACACCAACACACCGACCTCAACCACCCATTAGACAGTCTACTGCGGAGGAGCGCGAAAAAGAGCGCGAACAGGAAAGAAGGAAACTTGACATTCGGCTGCAAACTATGACTGAGAAGATCCTCCGGTTTAATGTGGAGGGATCTGAAGATTTGTATAACAAGGGGTGTGAGCGGGTAAAAGGTGAGGGAATGGACCCAAGGCGGAGTATTTTCGAGGAACGGAATGTCATCTTCGATGGAATCGAAGGATATCCCGGCATTAGTGATACTATCCGATTCCACAAGTTGGAGTTTTTGAAAAACCCCGTTGGGTCCTACATATCGGTTTTTGTTAGGGAATTCTACGCTTCATATGGGGCAGCTGTATTCAAAGTAGTGAAGAAAGGGCAGCGAGCAACTCAAGTACCGGCAATGAATGAGGTTGTATTCCGGACAAAGAAGATAGATGTCTCTCCATCGGCTATAAATAAAACACTATTCGGGGAAGATTATATAGAGCCTACAGCAGCGGAAGAAGGGGAGTTTGCCTACAAAATTGAACAGAAGGATACAATCCCCGTCCGAAAATGGGTAGCTTCTGTTATTGCACGGACAACAGATCCTGAATGGGCCATAGTGCCAAAGTTGACAGCCACCACGCGGATTTGGAAAAACACCCTAACGCCAGAGGCAAAGTTTTGGTGGCAAATTGTTCTGTTCCGAATCCGTCCTACCCAATCAGATAATTATTTGACTCCAGACAGGGCTGTTCTTGTGGCTTCCATAATGTCGCGATATAAGATCAACTTCGGGCGACTGATAGCCGAAGACCTCCGAGAGAGAGCCACCCAGCCGGCCACTTCCCTCATTCATCCATGCCTGCTTACGCTACTATGCTTGCGTGCAGAACCAGAACCCCTACCCCATATCGATCACAGTGTGATTGCCAGCCATATTTATGACATCACAAAAGGGAAAGATGAGGTGTTCAGCCAGGGTTCGTTGCCCTCTGCATCGGTTTCTGAGGTGACGGAGGGGCCTACGGGATCAGATGTTATACCCTTGGCTATCATGGGTGAAGAGGGAGCTGCTGCGGATCAGCACACAGATTCTGAGGCTCCACCGGCTGATCATGCTACACAGCCTATGCCACCTCCAGCCGCACCTACTTCGGGTGGTCCTACCTCTTCCACTGGAGCAAGCCCAGCACCACCGCAGGCAACACCAGGAGTCCCACCCGAGCTTGCGAGAAAAATGATGTTCAACCGGGACAATTTTGGGGCGGTGGTCTTACAAGCGGATCGCACAGATAGGCAGGTGATAACGTCCAAATCCACCCTATTAATTAGAATGGGCACGGTCATATGCAAATATAATTTACCCAACTATGAGTCGGGGTCGAATCCCACAGAGAACAATATGTAGGCGATTAGGAAAAGTAGGAATTTTCACCAATAATAGCTAAAGCCAAACGATGGATAATATTTTGGTTTTGTTTGAGAGAAAATTATAACTAATGCAAAAATGTAAACTAACCTAGAAAGCAAGTAAAATGATCAATGGCCACAAGCATGGATACAAGGGAAACTACGCTCAAGTAACGATCCAATGTATTTCATGATTTACAAATAATGGTGAATTTATATTACTTAGCCTCGGATAATGACTCTAAATTAGCTTCTTCCGAAGACTAACTAGACTACCTAATTGAATATCCCTAAAGCAATTAGGAGCATTAAGAACACCCGAATATGGCTACAAGTGGTGTCGCCTATCCCTAGGTCGATTTCCATTAGATGAGGGTTAACGCCCCAAATTCTTGTTAATTAATCTTTCCCAATTCCGAGTTTGCCTCTTCCAAGTTTAAACCGAAATAAATGGGCAAGTCTTAGGGTTAGCTACTCCCTTAAGAATCATTCAAAATGAGATTAATTAAAGAAACAATAACTCACTTCATTAGGAATAAAATCATTCAACACATAAGCAAAACAAGAGATTCAATCCAAAGTTTAATCAAGAATATTTCCATAAACGAGATTCAAGTATTGAAATGAAATATTACACACATAAATATTCAATAAATAGCAAGAGATGAAGAAATGGGTAAAGAATTTCTCATTGGGTGCCTCCAAATCTTCTCTTCCAAGGTGTTGGTGATGAAACCCTAGCCTCCAATTTTTGTGTTATGCCAAAGATGATCATGTTTTGTTGCCCTAAGCCTCTCTTTATGCCCAGATTTTTCCAAGTCAAAACAATGACAAAATATGCCCCAACTTTCAGTTTTTGCAGTTCTGCCCGTTTTTTGCAGTTCTGTCCCGTTTTTGCAAAACTGTCCAGTTTGGACAGTTTTGCAAAACTGTCCCATTTGGCCTCTTTTTAACTAAATTTTCACTTGGTTTCTTCTGATCACTTCTAAATCACATAAGACCTGTAAAATAGATGTAAATGATATTAAATACACTATTTTCTCAAGCAAATATAGCAAAAATATAAGATTAAAGAAGAGATAAGTTGGTAAAATACCAACTTATCAGCAGGTCAAGCAGATCATGACTGAGCTAAAATTATACACAAAAAGGGCTATTGATGCAGCGCTGCGACCGATAAAAGAACAGATAAAAGAACAGATGGCTGCGGACCACCTACAATCATTACAAATCCACTCCCGGATAGATGGTATTGAGCGCAGGATGACTGAGCTGACTAGGACACACCCTACTATGGAATTGGGCGCTATTCGGAGTGAGTTGCGGTCTGTCAAGGATGATGTGCAGAAATTGAAGGCCCAGGAAGTGGCTGTGGTGACAGACCAGCTTCCTAAAGTACACACGGAGTTGGTACAGACCCTATACCAGCCGATTCAGAGCTTACTAGGGGATGATGACAACGATGGCACGGTTGAGGAACAGCACGACGAGGAGTTGGAGGAGGATATCCCCTCTTTGGACAAAGGGAAGCGAAGCAGAGCCTCGCCAGATCTCGAGCCCATTCTCCAAAGTCTTGATCCATATGCTGAGTTACGCCCACAGAATGAGGAAGAGGAGCGGCGTACTTTGAAAAGAATCCGCCAGGAGTCCCGGTTAAGTTCCGACACCGCAGGAGCTACTTCTAGCTCAACTCAGCCTACAGAGCCGGCTCACCGTATTTCTCCCCCATCCACTGCTCCACCCCATGATGCTGCGACAGATCCGAGTGCCTAGTGCGCTCCAGGGAGGCCCTCAAATTTTTTTACTGCGTTATATTGATGCTTTGAGGGCAATGCATGCTTTTAAGTTGGGGGTGTGGTATTTGCTGATTGGTTGTTGGGATTGCTGTTTTAGTATACTGGATATTGTTTTTATTGTTTTGTATACTGGATATTGTTTTTATTGTTTTGTTTTGGTAAATATCTTATCAAAATTGTGATAGTAAGCATGTGTTTAAGACAATTGTAATTGTTTTGTTTTGTTGGTATTGTTTTTATTAACAAGTATGTGTTAGGACGTTCTTCGGCTGTTCTTTGCTATGTGTTTCTATTCCCGAAGAATGTTGTGTGTATGTTGAACCTAGCATGTTTAGAATGTTTAATATAGAAGTAAAGTAATGCTGACTTAAGTGGTGGTGGTCCGTGTTTCTAGCATAGATAAAAATGGTTTTTACAAGTTCAATGATATCCCTCCGAAAAATAATTTGTGATGTACATCAAAACTGAGTTGTTGATATTGACATGTATGGTTCTTTTAATGACATTGCAAAGAAAGGGTGTTTATGTATGTGAAATCTTCAAACGGAAATGAAGTCGGAGTATTTAAACAATCCTTATGCCATTGTGTTGTGAGTTTTTAGCTTCTATTTGCATATGATGACTGCAATCTAGAACTTGCCCGGTTGGTCGTGCGTGAATTCTAAGGAGAATTAGATTGTGAAGTGATCTTAGGCTTTCTTTGTATTAACCCCAAAGTATCTTAAATGAGCCTGGCCCGTACAGAAAATGATCCCTAGTCTCCCATTTTTGAGCCTATAGACTTTTTCTTCGAATAAACCCATTTGGCACCAAGTCCCTCCTTGACACGGAAGATTGACAAATGAGGCTAAAAGCCTAAGTTGGGGGTGACAAGTCAAAAATGCGGAAAATGAGGCTAAAAGCCTAAGTTGGGGGTGATAAGTCAAAGATGAGGAAAATGAGGTCAAAGGCCTGTTGGGGGTAATCACGAATATAAAGGGACATAATTCAGCGTGGATATATATATATAAAAAAAAAAAATTGTTCAAAGTTCTAAATAAATCCACGCTAAAAATGGAGGGTCGGAAATGATAGGAAGAATGGTGAATGAAGTCAAAAAGAAGTGTCGAGGAGAGTGAGTCACCGATACCCAAATATTCATCCTACCCGTCCCTAAGCCAATGTTACAAGCCCAAAAAGTCCTAATGTGATCACGATCAAATTGTTCAAAGTTGAATGCATGGAAAATAAAGGCAAGCCTATGGTATGTGCACGCATGGTATGCAAATTTCTTTGTGAGTATGAGTGTTCTTCTGTCTCTTTAGTCTTCTGTCCCATTTATGTCGTAAATGTGTGTTGGGACATTCTTTGGTCTATGTGAGGGCATAAGGATTGTAGGTTTCAAAGTAACTGGCTTTCCGGAAGTTGAAATTCATGTGCATAGAGGCCCCCGTACTATGATTATGTCATTAATTGAGGTTGCATAGTGAATTGACATTTTTCCGAAATGTGCATCTTGTGTCACAAATAGGAGATGGATAAGAGCCTAAATATTTTTCTTGAATTGAAGAGTCTGTGCTAGGAACACATGCCAAAACCACCGTAGTCATTCTTATTTTGCTAAGATGTCGTGTGTTAGTAGTGAGTATTGTTGTAGTTGCTTGAGGACAAGCAAAAGCTTAAGTTGGGGGTGTTGATGTGCCGTGAATTTTGGCACATTTTATGCCTTTGTAACTAGAAATATTGCTTGATTTTAAGTGTTTTTATATTGTTTCTTATGTTATTTTTGTGTTTTATAGGGTTGATTAACTAAGGATCGGAAATGAGAAGTAATGCTGGAAAAACGGACAAATTTGAGCTAAGCGACGGTCCGTAACTCATGTTACGGACCGTAACGGTGTCCGTAACTCATGTTACGGTTCGTACCTTTGAACCGTAACAAGGCCTGAATTTCCAGAAAGTTTCATTGAAACCATCAGTGTTACGGTGAAGTGTTACGGTCCGTAACATGTCACCGTAACATGAGCTAAATTTCCAGAGAGTTTCAATAAAATCTTCAGTGTTACGGTTTAGTGTTACGGTCCGTAACTCATGTTACGGTCCGTAACATGTCACCGTAACATGAGCTAAATTTCCAGAGAGTTTCAATAAAATCTTCAGTGTTACGGTTTAGTGTTACGGTTCGTAACTCATGTTACGGTCCGTAACCCTTCACCGTAACATCATCCAAAATTCCAGAGAGTTGCCAAGTAATTGTCACCACTTACGCTTCAGAAGGACGGACCGTAACACAGGGTACGGTCCGTCGCATGGTGGCCGTAACGTCGAAGTGGTCAAATGGCGAAATGAAGGACGGACCGTAACCTGAGTTACGGTCCGTAACAATGCGGCGTAAGGGCATTTTTGTCCAGAAACTTGGCGCGATTTTTGGCTCTATAAATACATAATGTAGGGTTTTAATTCATTATTGAGATTTTATTTTAGAGGCATAAACCCTAGATTTTTAATCTTGAAGTGATTGGAGCATTTAAGGCAACAACTTCACTCTCATTCCATCTTGTATTAGTATTGTAAGTGTATTATGTTAATCTTTAAGCTTTTTCTGTCAAGAAACATTATGAGTAGCTAATTTCGATTCTAAGGTTGTGAATCCCATGATGGGTATTATGTGAATGGGTTTCTATTATTGATATATGCATAATAGTTGTTGTTATTTATTCTATCTTTGTGTTGTAACGTTGGGTAATGATTGCAAGCATTAGCCGAAGCCATTATATTGACTTTTCTTGGGAAAGAGAGTCAATATTGGTAAGATTGAATAACAATGACTCGAGGCGTTAACCCTCGTTTAATAGACTAACTTAGGAATAAGAATAAGTCTAAATTGGCATTATTGGTCGCTCTTCGATTGTAACTCTTTTATATTCGGAAGAATCATAAAGAGGAAATAATGCTTAACTGTTGGGAAACATTAAGAAGTCTTTAAGAGATCAAGTGCATATTCTTAGAACAACCATTAGAAGTATATCACATTGAAATCCGAAGCATAATATCTAATCAAATTGGGAAACACAACCTTAGTCTCTCTCTCATATTAATTACATTCTAAGTCAAAGTATTCAATTACATTATTCAACAATCAATTCAAACTATCTGGAATAGGATTAAAGCATTTAAAGATTGGTATCGCATACGATTAGTACTCTTTTCTCTCCATATTCCCTGTGGGATTCGACCCCAACCTTGTTGGGTTACTATATTTGACAGCGTCCGCTTTACGCCATTAATAGGTGTAATTTGAGCGTATCACCCATAGGACTAAAGAACCTCAAAATTGTATAGATTGCATCAAGATGCTCAAAACAATAGTAAACCTAACACTTCACCTAGAAATTGTGAAAAAAAAATGGAATCTTTATTAATTAGAACTATAAAAGCCCACAAAGTAAAACCACCACATAAGAATAAAGAACCTCACAATTGTATAAATTGAGAAAATGCAATAGCAACAACAAACAAAAAAGGCAATCTTGATTAAGTAGCATTACACAACCCCACTAAGAAAACAACCCCATAAGAAAAAAGAACTTCACAATTGTATAAATTGTATCAAGAATCTCAAAACAATAGAAAACCTAACACTTCACCTAGAAACTGTGAAAAAAATGCAGTCTTTATTAAGTAGCATAACACAACCCCACTAAGAAAACAACTCCATAAGAAAAAAGAACTTCACAATTGTATAAATTGTATCAAGAATCTCAAAACAATAGTAAACCTAACACTTCACCTAGAAACTGTGAAAAAAATACAATCTTTATTAAGTAGAACTACATAAACCCACAAAGAAAACAACCCCTTAATAATAAAGAACCACATAATTGTGTAGCTTGAGAAAGAAAATAAAATAGCAGGAAACAAAAAAAAAAAATACAATTTTTATTAAGTAGCATTACATAAACCCAATAAGAATAAAGAACCTCATAACTGTATAAATTGTATCAAGATTCTCAAAACAATAGTAAACCTAACACTTCATCAAGAAACTGTGAAAAAATAACACAATACAGAGAGAGAAAGAGAAAGAAAGAAATAAAGAAAGAAAAAACATCACCTGAACTTGATAAAAATTGTAGCAATGTTTGGAAAATTTTGTAGAAAGAGAGGAGTGTGTGGCTAGTGTCTAAACTCTCACAGTAGAATAGTATAGTAGAATAGGACTAAGGAGGAATGTTGGCAATTTCCCTTTTTCAATTTTTTTTTTGTTAGTTTCTAGGGAACAATAAGAGAAGGGCCAAAATATTGTTTGTGTTGTGATCCTTAGCCCATTTGGGAAAAATATCTTTGCACTTTCTACCAAAACAATTGCTCTCATTCACCTGAATTGGTAACTTTTTGTCTTTTGTTTTTCCTTTTCTTCACTCTACTTTATGGAAAAGAAAAGAAAAAACAATATTAGAATTTTTTATTTGACCCGCATAGGTGGCTGTGTTGGTTCAGCAAGTGGTTTTTCATATAGAGTCTCGGGATCGATTATCCGGCCAACAACCTTCTCAGTCCGAGCTCGTGCATGGGGTTTGTCTGGTGCGGTTTACATCTCCAGTGTGGTTTGCGGGCTATTGCACTAGAAGCAGAGTTTACCTAGAGCACACCCAAAGAATAGCGATTGCGGGTTCCCTGATTTATATATATATATATATATATATATAAAAAAAAACTATATTTTACAATATTTATTTTTTAAAAAAAGTTTATCTATTCGAGAAAATATAATTTGAAAGTATGCATAGATGTTATTTTTTTCCTATTTGTTACACGTATATAAAATTCACTTCTCAACGAATTATGGTTAAGCGATAGATATTCTTCCTCTAATTTTAGGGCCTGTTTGGAAAGCCACCCAGGCCAGGTAATTGAAATTGGGTGTAATTACACAGTTTGACCTGTTTATTTGACCAAGTAATTACACAATTAGGTAAAAATTGAAGGTAATTGAAAGGGTGTAATTATACTCTCCAATTCTCGGGGGGGGGGGGGGGGGGGGTTGAGAATTGGGTGTAATTACAAGGTTACTTTTTAGTTTTTTTTTTAATTTATTTTTTATTTCTATTATTTTAATTTCTTTTGATTTTTAATTTATTTTTTAATTTATATTATTTTTATTTTTACTGTTTAATTATTTTAATTTTTTAAAAATGTATTTTTCTTTTTATATTATTTATTTTTTATTTCCTTTCTTCTCATTCCCAACCTTTACTTCTTGTGGTTCCATCTAATTGCTCGCATTTTTTTTTATTTTTTTTATTTAGCATAACCGTGTTATTATTCTAAATTTTTAAACTACACATCTTAATATTGGAAAGAATGAGTCATTAACAAACTTGACATATATATAACGAGTGACGTTATTAAAGTAGAATTTCATTGTGAGTGAGGTTATAGACTTATATTTTCCATTTCTTTTGAATTATTTACTTAAGTTACGTTGGAACTTACTTATGTAATGTTAGAATTTGACATAAGAGTATTATGTTAACTTTTTTCTTTTGGATTTTGAATTTAGGTTATATTTCAATTTTAAGTTATTTGCTTTCACATTGCATGTTGTTTATTTTTCACTTACATGTGATGGATTTTTTGTGTCAAACATTTGAATAATGCTATGGCATTATATTTATAAATATTATTTTTTTGTCAAACATCCAATCCATGACGTTCTCACAGAAAAAGTCTTCTTTTAAGTTTTATAATTAATTAAATTAAATATTATTAATTTGAAAAATATATATCAATTATTTTTTACAATATTAGTTACAAATATATGATTATTAATTAATATATTTTCAAGAAAAAATGTGTTATTAAATAACTAATTTAATATCATTTATAAAGGCAAATATTTTTAAAATATTAATTTTAAATTTTATAATTAAATTTTATTTTAAATTAAACTAACTGTGTAATTACACTTGTGCAACCAAACAACACACTTGTAATTACACTGTAATTACGTTATGACAAACAAACACGTCGTTGTAATTACACAGTAGTGTAATTACTACTCTAGTAATTACACCAATTCCAATTACCAGGTGGCTTTCCAAACAGGCCCTTAATTATCATTGTTTAACTATCTGATTTAGTGTAGCTACTGGGCGCACATAAATGTTTACCTAGTTTGAATAACATTAACAACCTTGGAAATCAAGATTTAAATTTTATCTATGGAACAATTGAATATTTCTCTCATTTATCTAACTGTTGGCCAAAACCAAATATTTTTAATGGTGGACGACAAATATACCACATAAATTAATTAAGATATATTAGTCTTAATTATGAGGGTCCAGTCAAACCTCTCTATGAAGGCAGCGTTTGTTCGGAAATTTCATGGCTGCTATAGTGAGGTGATGTTATGTATGTATACTAGCATTTGATGTCTAGACCTCATTTAGCTGTTATAAACAAACGTATGCAAACAATTATATGTTATAAACGAAAATAATTTACTTGTTAATTTTAAAATCTCAATTGATTTTCATATCTCATTAATTAAAAATTGAAAAGACTAATAAATCCATAACTAGTTGTACCATACCGATAAAGAATTAAAATCTAAGGAACATATGCATTCAAAATTAATTGAGAATTTAAATATTTCAAGTTTGACTTAAGAATTCAACAATTATAGGTTGTTTCGTAAATTCGAGTTTTTTTGTGATAATATAACGCTTGAATTGACGAAGAATTTTGTCCGAACTTTCAGCAAAAGGGAATTCAATAGCGTTCCCTTAAAGACTGTCTAAGAGCTTAACAGTTGACTATTCTATCTCACCCCAAGTAGCAGTAGGTTGAGGCTCTCCATCAACGCTTTCGTTGTCACCCTCTGCATCCGATGTCACTTGTTCTTCCACTCCAATCACATGTGCAATAATCTCTTCATCATTGTAAGTTTCAAGGATTGGAAGTGTTGCGTTAAACTCCATATTAGTAGTAGCATCCATTGCTTGATTGGTGTTATCAGATGGGATTTTTGGGCTATAAGTGATGACACACTACCAACATCCTCAACAAGTTCTAAGTTTTCACTATTGACATTGGTGTTGTCATCTGTATGTAGAATTTCGGTATTTCTCCAACAATTGAGAATGGTAGAGGTCTTAACATCATTTCATGCTTCTACAAGAGTGTTAATTGCTTGTCGTAAGTTGAACTTGTTGTCATTAAATAATGGGTGGCTTCCATTTTGCGCTCATATTTACTATGTCCATGATATTAATGATGATTAACATAAATATTTTAACATTTTATTTTTATACATAATATATTTCTTGCAAAATATTACACAATATTTGAGTATAGCCGTTATAGAGAGGTAATTTTACAAAGAGTATACCGTAATAAATGTCATTGCTATTATCGGTAGAATGCTTATAGAGATGTAAAATATAACATGAAAAATCGGTTCCGGAGAAAATCAGGCCGTTATAGTGAAACGCTGTTATAACGAATGACAATTATAGAGAGGTTTTACTGTACTTATCTAAGTTATTTCTTAAATTTCGTTAAATTCCTTACTTATCGCGCTTTCCACGTGTTTTTCTTATATATATAGAGAAACAGTAAAGTTTTATAAAAATGACTTCTTCGGTTTGTCCTCCTATGAATCGATCTTTTTATCGGTCTGACTCCTTTTTTTTTTTTTTAATGACAAGGGACATTTTGGGTGCGCACAGGATAAATCGCGCTCCTGTGCAATAGCCCACAAACCACATAAAAAGAGATAATCCGCACTAGGCAAGCCACGTGCGACGAGCTCAATGTGACTCCATCCTTTTAATGGAACACATCAATATCCTTTACTAGTTAGAACAATAAAGATAAATTTGAAGAGAAAAAAATTAAAAATTTGAAACAAGTTTAGTTTGAGGAAACAATTAATATTTGCAACCGGAAAAACTAACATGTGATACCCCTTTGCCTAAAAAAAAGATGGTGACATGTATGAGATACAGACATTTGTGCCATGCTTCTGATTGGTACTTCAGTATGCATTTTCATTTTCTGGTGGGAGCAAGCTTTGCCAATCATCTCTTTCTTTTTTTTCCTTATTTTATTATTTGTTTGAGTACATAATTTTCTATTCAATGGTGAAGTCAAAAATCCCGCTAAAGATATTTGAAATTAAAAGATATTTATTTATATATAAAATATACTATAAAAATTCCGATGGAAGGTATTCGATTGAAGTGCCTTCACTATGTGTGATTACGCCATTATTCCTACCTCCAGGGTCTTTTCATATTGAGATTTGTCTATAGTAAATCATTTAACCTTTGATGTAATAGTTCTTTCGTTTATACACAAAAAAAAAAAAAATGTGGAGACACCCTTTCTTGTCTTGCTAAGAGAGAATTTTTCTTGTAACCCAACGATTTCAATAAATTCAGAGAAAGTACTCGATTTTTATTTTTTCTTTATGGCAAAAAGGTTCGAGACGATATCTTTTTATTATAATGTCTAAATCAAAATATACGGGTTATAACTTGAAGCCCTTGTCTTGGTAGTTAATGAAAAAGAAGATCATTAATGATTGTTTTGACATGTGATTAGTTGCAGTGGCGGATCCAGGATTTTCATTCAGGGTGTTCGGAAAAAAGAAGAAGCTAAATATACACTGTAATTTTTTGTTGAGGGTGTTCAAAAGTTAATATATGCACATAAATACAGAAAATTTACCCTATATATACACTGTAATTTTTTGCCGAGGGTGTTCGGGTGAACACCCTCAGCTCTTGGTGCATCCACCCCTGATTAGTTGAATCCTAAGTTGCTCGGATTCGGGGGCGGGAATTCCGGTACGGGTACAGATTCGAGTATCGGATTCGGAAAATTTAAATTTTAATATTCAGGAGTGCAGATTCAGGTATGGATACGAGTGCGGGAATTCGGCTAAGAAAATACAAAATTATAAAAATAGAGCTATAAAAAACACGACCTCTTGAATTCTTGGTTTCTCTATGTTTGGCCTGAAACATGAAATAATGAGCGTGAAACAAAAGGACTATAATATTGAAGGTATGTCATTTCCTATGTCTTAAATATGTTTTATCTTTCATTTTGAGAAATGAAAATCCCTATTTTCTCCCAAATTTGTCTATGGACTCCGGTCAAAGCATCCGAAGTTGGTTGACCGTATCCGAGACGTATCCCGCACCCAAACCCACAACCACACCCATCTCGTGTCGAGACGGGTGCGTCAAAAACGAAAAGTCCCTGCAACTCAAGCTGAATCAGTTGCATAGCGCTCTTTCACTGAAGGAGTGTAGGGGCACATCGAAAAATTGTATTTATTTGATGTGGTTTAATAATAATTTTATTGTTTCATTTGATTGTATCGTATTGTATAATAATTAATAAATTTGTTGAAGTACTCTCAATTATTATAAATATTAGATCTTCCATTACTTGTGAAAAAAAGTTTTCAAGACAACTTCATTTTCCCGATCTATCACCAACTATGCCGTGTAAATCAAATTTAGGCTATTAAAATCATGCAACTTCTTTAAAAATTAATAAAAAACAAAATGGTCAATAAAAATCAGAAAAAAATTAGCATATAAAAGAACGCATAAGCTGTAAAAACAGAAATATAATGAAATAATAATAACTTTTTTTTTCTTAATTTATTTCAAGATTTCAATACTAACTACATATGTGATGAATAAACATAGAAATATTTGACCAGTGGTAAGAATCTCGCAAGATATTTAAGATTTTCATTGTAAACAATTTTCATATAGTGTATAAAAAATAAATAACATTGAAAGAATAATAAAGGAAATAAAATTTTGACTTCTAAACAGCAAATCCCGTTAATGGCATAAATTCCATCTTTTTTCTTACATTTGCTCTTTTATTTCTTTCCTTTCTCTTCATGCAAAATCTCATAAAGAAGCAAATCAGAGGGCAATAATTTTAAAAAAAATCGATATAGTATCCAAATAAGATTTACCAAAAAGTAAATATTGCTTAACTCATTCTCTATGATATATTTAACTTACAATTTTCTTAACAAATTTGACCTGTTCTACTGGATTTTCTCATATCATTTATTTTAGATTACTAGCTAAATAATGCTATTAAATAGAACTATACATATACGAAAAATATCTACATTTTATTTGTTATAAATAAACTCCCAAATAAGATTTACTAAAAAGTAAATATTGCTTAACTCATTCTCTATGATATATTTAACTTACAATTTTCTTAACAAATTTGACCTGTTCTATTGGATTTTCTCATACCATAACCGGGGGAGGGGGGTGAACCCTCATAGATATCAAGTGCCCACATATATAGAGTCAAACATTTATTTTAGATTACTAGCTAATTAATGCTATTAAATAGAACTATACATATACGAAAAATATCTACATTTTATTTGCTATAAATCAAGTCAT
>NC_083339.1:1500000-1599842 GCF_019175385.1 Lycium barbarum | reverse complement strand
CGGTGGTTCGCTTTGCTGCCGGGGTGCAACATTTGTGAGACTTCGAATGGAGTGGTCCGTACGCCCCTCCCCCTCGCCTAAGTAAATCTTACCTGAAAATGAGTGAGATTCTATTCTTTTTCCTTTGTCCTTTTTGTTTTGTCATTTTTTTGGCTTTGCTGTTGAGGTTTTTATTCCAACTAGCGAGGAAAGGCCTCGTTTTGGAACTGGAGACGAAGAGTCGTTTAAAGACCTTTTCAAAAACTACTTTGTCTGATGGCATTCTCTTGTAACCATGGCTTCTTCAAGCAAATTTTTTCTTTTCCTCACATTTTTCTTTTCGTCTCTCATCATTCTCTCTTTGCAAACCATATTATCAAAACCGCAAAAAATATCTTCAGATTTACTTGCTAAAGCATGTAATACCCGTGGCGGTGTCAGAGGCTGGCATCCCAAGTTATGTCTGAGAATTTTGAAATCGAAATTTTGAGAATTTTTAAGTATAATCATTCGGTATTAGGAATTTATTGGCCCGATTAATCCGGATTCACATGCTCTTCAAAGTATTGAGTTCTATATTAATTTTTTTTTCTTAATTTATTTCATTTTTGAGTTAATCCTACATATTTATATATGATCTCGTATTCGAAACTCATTGGCATCTTTGTAGAAATTTTCGAGTCGATAATATCTTAATGAAATTAATACTTTATTATACATCTTAATCATTCAGATATATTTAGATCTAAGTGAATGTAAAATAAAAATAAAAACAATCACACTTTTCTACTATATTAGAAGCACCGGTTGGTGCTTCTTTCGTCGTCCGTCTGTGGACCCCACCCCACCAACATAAAAATAAAAAATAAAAAATTGGGCCCCATATTTTAAATAGGCCCTAAAAAAAAATTGTAAAAAAAATTAAAAATTGTGGGCCCCATATTAAACAACATCCAGTATTAAAAAAAAAGTGGAACCCACCACATCCAAACTCACGGGAAAAAAAAAGTGGACCCCATATTAACAAAATCAAGCAATATTGAAAAAAAAGTGAATCCCATATTTTTGGGCCCCATATTAAACAGGCCCTAAAAAAAAATTGTGGGCCCCATATTCAACAACATCCAGTATTAAAAAAAATTAAAAAAATTGTGGGCCCATATTCAACAACATCCAGTATTAAAAAAAATTGTAAAAAAAAATTGTGGGCCCCATATTAAACAACATCCAGTATTAAAAAAAAGTGGAACCCACCACATCCAAACTCACGGGAAAAAAAAAATGGACCCCATATTAACAAAATCAAGCAATATTGAAAAAAAAAAGTGAATCCCATATTTTTGGGCCCCATATTAAACAGGCCCTAAAAAAAAAATTGTAAAAAAAATAAAAAATTGTGGGCCCCATATTCAACAACATCCAGTATTAAAAAAAATTGTAAAAACAAATTGTGGGCCCCATATTAAACAACATCCAATATCAAAAACAAAAGTGCAGACTTTGTATTCTTAGCAAACACTAATATAATAAAGTTTTAGATACGGAGCACAAATTACAATGTTATATCAATCATGTTTTGAACATAGTATATATATAAAAAATAAATAAAAATTGGGCCTCATATTAAACAGGCCTATAAAAAAAAATTGTAAAAAAAAAAATTGTGGGCCCCATATATATTGACCCCATACTAAACAACATCAAGCAATATATATATAAAAAAAAAGTAGAACCCACCATCTCCAAACTCACGATAAAAAAAGTGGACTCCATATTAACAAAATCAAGCAATATCAAAAAAAAAATTGAACCCCATATTCAAAAAAAATAATGTCAAAAAAGACTTTGTATTCGTAGTAAACACTAATATAATAAAGTTTTAGATTCGGAGTACAAACTACAATGTTATATTAATCGTGTTTTGAACATAGTATATATATATATGTGTGTGTGTGTGTGTGTGTGTGTGTGTGTGCGCGCGCGCATAAAAATAATGCAAATTAATAATGTCAAAAAAAAAAAGTGCACCCCATATTAAAAAATCAAACAATATTCATGTAATTTCCAAAGTATCTCATTAAGTCAATAATGATGGATTCATTACCGCGTGCGTATCAATCCATTAGTGGGAGCAAATGAAATTATTGTACAGTAACATACTTAAAATACTTATATATTAAAATAAGATAGAATTTAATTACTTTTTCATTTTTTCCTTACTCTAATAAATGTGAAAATAATTGTAGGCCCATATTAAACACCATGCGTATTTGTAGCAAACACTAATATAATAAAGTTTTAAATATGGAGCACAAACTACAATGTTATATTAATCGTGTTTTGAACATAGTATCCCATATTGACAAAATCAAGCAATATATATATAAAAAAAAGAGTGAATCCCATATTAAAAAAATAAACAATGTCAAAAAAAAAAGTGCAGACTTTGTATTCTTAGCAAACACTAATATAATAAAGTTTTAGATACGGAGCACAAATTACAATGTTATATCAATCATGTTTTGAACATAGTATATATATATATATATATATATATATATACATAAAAATAATGCAAACTAATAATGTCCAAAAGGGTGGGCCCCATACTAAACGACACCAAGCAATATAAAAAATAAAAATAAAAAAAGAAGAAACTATATAAAGTATGGGTTTAGACCCATGCTTCATCGTCCGTTGTCCATTTAAAAAAAAAGGAAGAAAAAAAAGTGGAACTGACCACATCCAAACTCACAGGAAAAAAAAAGTGGACCACATATTAACAGAATCAAGCAATATTAAAAAAAAATGTGAATCCCATATTAATAAAACAAACAATGTTAAAAAACAAATGCTTAGAAAATCAAACAATTAAATCAATAATGATGGACTCTTTAGAATAAGGAAAAAATCAATTTCTACTTTGTTTCGTTTTAAACATGTAAAATTAATTTAATAATTTGAATTAGAATTATCTAAATCAAAATTTGATAAAAAATAATAAGTATTTTACACCGTTAAATTAATCGAATTAAAATTGAAAGTATCAACTGATGCTTAAATATTGCTATTGTTTTATCTCAAAGAGAGGAAAATAGTTTCTTTTTAAACAAGTCTTCTCTTTTAAAGAGTATTAATAAATTTTCGTAGCAAACACGAATAAAATAAAGTTCTAGATACGGAGCACAAACTACAATGTTATATTAATCGTATTTTGAACATAGTATATATATATATATATATATATATATATATATATATATATATATATATATATTATCATTATCTAAACACAACTATATATACATAGATACACTATAATCCGAAGTGTTGGGCCCGTGCGCAGCACGGGCATAGGCCATCTAGTATTGATATAAATTTGAGATGTCACCCGCATTTTTCTTGTTCGTCTAAGGTATTTTCTTATTATTTCTTGTCCCGACAGAAGAGAAATTTTACCTTAGTCCAACTAGTGCAATTCATCTGCAGGAAGGTACTTGAAACTTTTTTGTTCCTAATTTGATGAGGAAAAGGTACGAATAAAATATTATTATATCTAAATCGAGAGTTTAAGGGCTATGACCGAAGCCTCCGTCTTAAAAATCAATGAAGAAAAGAGATCATTAATGATTATTTGACACATGATTAGTCGATTCAGTTACATGGCATTCTTTAACCAATAAGGGTTGTGGTGAAGTGGTAACATACAAGTACTCCTATGCATTCTTAATTGAATATTTACATAATACATATAGAGTTGTTTTATTAGGAAGTGTTTGACTTTCCTAAGATGAAACATTCCAGCGAGAATCGGAATTTAATTAAATCCCCAAAATGAAAAATCTGAAAAAAGGAAAAACTACATAATGTAGAGAAAGTATAGGGGCATAATGAGGACTGTATGGTTTGATGTGGTTTAAAACAAACTACATTAAAAAAAACTACATAACACTCTTTTACTAAAGTACCCTCAGTTATTGTAAACATTAGATTGTAGGAAATCAATCTGTAATCTGTATTGATGTATGAAAGTCATTATATACAAAGTAGGTATCTAACTATCAGCATAATACTAGGCTAAATTATAGGACCTAATTACTATACATAAGGAAGAGATCATGCCTAATAAACAGTTGCTAATTATGAAAAGATTATCTTAGTATTTACAATATTTATGTAGACTATTACATAGTCTATCACACCCCCGCAGTCGAAGCGGGAGGTTGTCGTACGCTTAGACTGTCCCTGAAATCATCAAAGAGCACGCGCGGAAGACCTTTAGTGAAGATGTCTGTGATCTGGTAACGGGACGGGACGTGAAGAACACAGACTTCTCTACGGGCAACTTTCTCACGTACGAAATGTATGTCCATCTCAATATGTTTAGTGCGTTGGTGCTGAACTGGGTTGCCTGATAGGTATATGGCACTAACATTATCACAATAAACCAATGTAGCTGTCCGGATAGGACAACGGAGCTCCAACAGAAGGTTGCGAAGCCAACAGGACTCAGAGACGACATTAGCGACGACACGGTATTCGGCCTCGGCACTCGACTTAGACAAAGTAGGTTACCGTTTGGATGACCATGAGAGGAGATTATCGCCAAGGAAAACACAGTAACCAGATGTGGATCGGCGAGTGTCCGGACAACCACCCTAATCTGCATCTGTATAAGAAACAAGAGAGGTAATGGAAGATTTGTACAGATGGAGACCAAACTCAATAGTACCTTGAATGTATCGGATTATGCGTTTAAGAGCATGCATATGTGCAACCTTTAGATCATGCATGTGAAGGCATACTTGTTGAACCGCATAGGAGATGTCTGGTCTTGTGAATGTAAGGTACTGCAACGCGCCGACCAACTTACGATATTGTGTGGGGTCATCGGAAGAAGGCCCGGCCATGGCACCAAGTTTGGCTTTGGTGTCGACCGGTGTCTGACTCGGCTTACAGGCAGTCACGCCAGCACGCTCTATAATATCTGCTGCATAATTTTTCTGAGAGAGAAACATGCCGTGTGAAGTCCGGGTAACAGCAATACCCAGAAAATAGCTTAAAGGGCCCAGATCCTTCATAGCAAATTCGGAACTAAGCAGAGACATGATGGATTTTCTGAGGGCATCTGAGGAAGCTGTGAGAATAATATCATCAACATATAGCAGAATGTAAGCAATGTCAGAACCTCGACAATAAATAAAGAAAGAGTGATCAGATCGGCTATGTGAAAAACCAATAGTAGAGACATAGTCTGCAAAGCGTTGGAACCATGCACGGGGAGCTTGCTTATGTCCGTACAGCGATTTCTTCAAGAGACAGACATGATGGGGATGCTTTGGATCCTTAAACCCAATAGGCTGATGCATATAAACAGTCTCATTAAGATTACCGTGTAAGAAAGCATTCTTGACGTCCAACTGATGAATGGGCCAAGAGTGTGCAAGTGCAATGCTCAAGACAGCGCGAAGAGTAGCCGGTTTGACAACCGGACTGAAAGTCTCGTCGCAGTCAACTCCAACCTATTGAGACCTGCCATCACAGACGAGACGGGCTTTGTGCCTCTCAAAAGAACCATCAGATTTCTTTTTATGACGAAAAATCCACATAGAACGAATAAGATTCACATCAATGGGACGTGCAACCAACTCCCACGTCTTATTTTTAATTAGAGCATTATATTCATCAACCATGGCAGTTTTCCAATTGTGGTCATTTAAAGCACTTATAGGATTTCGCGGGATAGGCAAGATGGTGGAAGTGTTTAAGTTAAACAGTTGTTTGGGCTTGAAAATCCCATGTTGGCTTCTAGTGACCATGCGGGTGGGCTGCTGGGCAGGCACGGGTGGGGCAGTGGGGGGGAGGGGCTGCTGGGCATTGGTCGTGCGGTTGGACTGCTGAGCAGTGGGGGAGACGGGCTGCTGGGCAGTCATGGGTGGAGCAGTGGGGGGGGGGGGGGGGAGGGACTGCTGAGCAGTGGGGGGGAAGGGCAGCTGGGCAGTAGGGGGTTCGGGCTGGACCGAGGGAACGACGGGTAGAGTAGGCTGCGACAGAAAATGCAGGGTGTAAGGAGAAATCCCATGGTCCAAAAATTCATAAGAAGTTGGGGTTGGTGAGTGCAACTTTGAGAAGGGAAATTAAGTTTCCTCAAAGATGACATGCCTTGATATGATGATTTTGTTGGTGGATAAATCATAACATTTATAGCCTCTATGATTCAACGGATAGCCCAAAAATACACACGGGGTGGATCTTGCTTGCAACTTATGAATAGTTGTAGATGGGAAAAGTGGATAGCATAGACACCTAAAAACCCGGAGATGAGAATATGAGGGGGTTTGTCGGTAGAGAACTTGTCACGACCCAACCCCGTAGGCCGTGACTAGTGCCTGAGCTGGACACCCATACACACTTACCCAACCGATCGATATATCCATAACTTATTCTTGTCCAACATATATTAGTTCATATAGATGCTAAGATCGGACATAGTCTTAAGCGGTCGCCGATAACAAACGTATCGTATAAACACACACACACACACACACACACATATATATATATATATATACACGCACCAGCCGTTAAGGCTGTCACCGCAACTGGAGCCACTTAGACGCAAACTACACAGACATAACAGAATCATAACGACCCATGACCCACGTACATGTCTACATGCCTCTAACAAAGATAACCGAATCATATGGTGGGACAGGGCCCCGCCGTACCCCTGAATAGTCATATATGCATAAATATGTACAATGGAAAGATCGGTACCGAAAGTGCGGGCTCCGGATCAAAGGAGCACTCTCAAGTGGCAGAATGGGCACCCTAGGCTGGCGGATCACCACAATAAGCGTCTGTACCTGCGGGCATGAAACGCAGCCCCCGAAGAAAGGGGTCAGTACGGAGTATGTACTGAGTATGTAAGGCATGAAATACAGAAAACAGAATCATAACCGGAATAACAGTACAGAACTAGGTACACCGTCCAGAATACCAAGATACTTACCTTCTAGACACAAATCACGTATACCGATGTCATATGCCAGAAAAGTAATGAAAATAAGTGAATCTTCCAGAGTTCCAAACGAGCTCACTTTCCAGACACGGATCGCATGACAGAATCATATATCATAGATGCATATAACGTGCCCCGGCCCTCCCGTGAGGGACGCGGTAAATCATGTATCATGTAAACATATATCGTGCCCCGGCCCTCCCGTGAGGGATGCGGTAAATCATGTACCATGTATGCATATAAAGTGCCCCGGCCCTCGGTGAGGGACGCGGTGAATCATATATCATGTATCATATATGCATGTAACGTGCCCCGGCCCTCTTTTGCGGAACGCGGTGAATAGAGTCATCATATGCCATCCTGGCCACCACCCCGTCATCATATCATCATGTCAACATATCATATATAACGTGCCCCGGTCCGCAAGTGAGAGGGACGCGGTGAATAATGCAGAGAAGTACGCACGAGAACATATCCTGGCCCGGGCTTAGTGAAGGACATACTGAAGCTGCATGAACAGAGTAGTGCGAAACCATATACACATAAATCGAGACCCGGTAGATAGGTATACTTATCGACACCTAAAGGTTCAGAACAAGTTTCAAACCAATCGGACTAGTATAGGAAAGTTACGGATATTTTATCACAGAACCTTTACGGACATTTCAGAAGCCATTTTTGGAAAACCGAAGCAATCATCATATATACATATAACAGATTTTGGAGCAATCATGTTAAGTACCTTTCGGATCTCGTGATGGATAAAATCAAATATAGCTTTTGGAACTGTACGTACATATCAAGGTATATCAAAACTTAACGGAATAGTCGGACGTGCTATCATTCGAAAGTCAAGACATTAATCATATCACTTATCTCTTAAATGCCAATTCAGGAACATATCAAATAGGTCTTTGGACATCATGCCGACATCATATATCATCTATATATACATATAACAGATTCATGCACGCATACTCGTAGAACATCGTACATTGTATTGCTGCGGAACGTGCAGCCCGATCCATAAACGTATTATGGTATTGCCGAGGAACGTTCGGCCCGATCCAAGGTTGTATGCAAAAGTTAGAAACATTAATACTTACAAAATCATTTTAAGGACATGAATTCTTATACTTGGCTTATTACCCAATTATGCAATAATCTCAACCATACTACGTATACTCGTATTAATAGGCCAATAGAAATCGTAGACGAACTCGGAAACTTATCAAATAGAGCTTCGGAATCATGAATACGTATCGAAACCATATGGAATGGCTTATGGAGGTCAAAGATATTAGCCACCCTAATGGCTCTAAGAACGAGCATTTCTTTGAAATCATACATATACATCATTTGTTCATTTCATAAAGATCATGCCATAAGAAAGAAAGGTAAGCCTTACATACCTTGCCTGCTTTCTGCGCAAATCCGAATTTAAGTCTTTGGCTTCACAAGATCTACAACAACATTAATGCGCACCAAACATTAGGTATAAACACTTAAGAATTCAATTCCAACCAACACTTTTTCTACAGAAATTTCGGCAGCATTTCCCCTGTAAATACTACCATCCCAGAGAATCCGACTCGGCTATATCATCAACAACAAATCTGAGAATTTAACTCGGCCAAAATACCAACAACAATACCAACAATTATTCCAATAATACCAACAATCACTTTAAGACATATTCTAACATTAGTAACCTTCTCCTCTACATAATTCATCAACATTCAATTCTACTACGTACATTTAAACCGATATCAACACTCACATATTCATTATTAATCCGAGGTCATTCAAGCACAATTCAAGAACATTCAAACAATCTACACAATATTCAAACAATTCCACCAACACACCATACTCCACCCGGAAACTTCCAATTCCAACAAAGACGATAACAACACATTTCTATCTTTCAAATTCATGAACTACACTTAGCAATTCACACGTTAGAAATGTTATTCCCGCAATTACAAAAAACGATATTAGAATCACATTGGCCTCCAAATCAGCCCGTAACCATTTCAACATCAACTTGAATTATCAAACTCTCATTCCCATCATAAAATACATAACAACAACAACCAAAATACTACATAAAAATTAACTCATCATCCCTACAACACACACACATACACAGCCACAATACTAGATTTTCGGCCACAACATAACATCCACGTTTTTCATGATTTTCATTCATCTCTACTTACTACAACATATATAAATCTTCCATAACATGTAAAAGAATAGAAATTCTTACCTTTTCTTCAATTTTCCACTGGCCACCAAGAGTAGTTTTCTTGCTTAAGTAATTATACCACGTTGGAGAGGATCTTTGAATTAGTAATAATACTAGAAAAATATAATTTTTGATCAAAGTTGAAGGCTCCAAATTTTTTTCCCTTTTTCTCCTCTTGGTCGAATTGGCCCTCTTCCTTTGCTCCCAATTCTTTTCTTGAAAGTTCTTGAATTTGTGGCAAATAATAGTGGCCCTTTCCCTATATATTTACTTGGATTTAATTTTACATGGGCTTGGCCCATGCCACCCCTATGGCCGGCCACTTTGTTGGGCCTTTTGCCTTTTTTTTTTCTTTTTTTTTTTAGCCCAACTTATTATAACTAATATTTTGTAATTCATGAAACCAATTTCCAAAATTTCAATTTTGCCCTTGACCTTCCTCAATATTTCCGCATCAATATTTTGTGGACAACTTGTGTGTCAAACAAGATCAAACATACAAGCTTGCTCTTAGCTTCCCGCAATTATCTTAAATTATCCGAATGCACAAAATGCGGGATATAACAGAACTTGCGTTGGTGATTTATACCCAAGGACCTTGGTGGGAAGTACATTAAGGTGGTATGTGGCCATTTGAAGAGCATGATGCCAAAATGAGGGGGGCATGGAGGAGTGGACAAGAAGAGTGCGCACTATGTTGTTAATGGATTTAATTTTTCTTCCCGCTTTGCCGTTTTGAGGAGAGGTATGGGGGCAAGAAAATCTGAAATTTAAACCATTGGAGGCGCAAAAAGATTGAAAATGCCCATTGGCGAACTCGCGCCCATTATCACATTGAATGTTTTTGATGTCTCTTTCGAATTGAGTTCGTATTAATGCCTTAAAAGATAGAAAAGTAGAATAAACTTGGGACTTGTTAGAGATTGAAAAAGTCCAAAGAAAATTTCTATAATCATCAACAAAGAAAACATAATAGCGGTGCTCATTAGAACTCAAAACAGGAGATGTCCATAAATCACTATGAATGATATCAAATGGCATAGTAGTAAATGACAATGAATCATAAAATGACAATTTAACGTGTTTCCCCAAAGGACAAGAGGTACAAAAAGAAGTTCGGGCCCTATTACATTAAATTAAGGCATTACTACGAAGATAACTAAGGATAGCATTTCCCGGATGGCCGAGTCGGGAATGCCACAAGCTAGGTAATGCGGCAATGAAGGTTGATGGTGGAGTGGTCCGTTTTGTGGCAGTGATAGGATATAATTCCCCGGTGCTCTCACATCTCATTAGGCGGCTCCCCGTCGGTAAATCCTTCACAGAAAACCCAAGAGGATCAAACTCAACAGAAACATTATTGTCCTTAGTGAATTTACGTACGGAAATAAGGTTTTTGATGAGTTTTGGAGCATGCAAGACATGTTGGAGACGTAATTGGGGATTAGGTGGGGGTAGGGATGTATGACCATAGCCTCGAATTGGAATAGTGCTACCATTACCAACAAGGATTCCAGAATTATTGCTTAAATTAAAATAAGACGTGAGAGTACCTGAGTTGGCAGTCTTGTGGGAAGTCGTTCCGGTGTCCATGTACCAATTATCATCCGGTTGATGTATGGACAGAGTGTGCACAGCTGCCTCCACGTCTATTGGAGAGTACCCAGAATAGGATGGACCATGCATGGAATAGGCCTACTGAGGTCGTGGATCCGCACCTAGAATGCCGCTGCCGGGCCGTGGCGTCGTGGGACGCTGCTGCCACGGCCTTGTTGGATACGGGCAGGGTGGAAGTGGCCACTACTGTGGTGGCCAGGTAGGCCAGTAGTAGCCCCCTGCCGGTGGCTGTCCCGTCGGCCACTGGCCGTGGCTGGTCTGTCCGCTGCCGCCGCGGCCGGATTTCCCGCGGTTTTTGTTGTTGTTCCCCTTTCCCTTGTTCCTGTTGGAATTCCTGCCACGATTATTATCACGACGGTTAGTTGAATTATTGGTGTCGCGAGGTGGTGGGGAGAGAGTATCATTGTCAATAAGTAGAGTCGCGGGACTAGAATCGCGGGCACGTTCCTTGGCTGCGGCGTCTTCGAGCTTGAGTCTGGAGCACACTTCAGAGAAAGAGGGAAGCACATCCTTCTGCTGTATGGTGGGGACAAAGTGTGCATATGTCTCCGGTAAGCCTGCAAGGAGGCGCAAGACCAGACGTTGGTCGGACACCGGCGACCCCACGTTGGCAAGCTGATCCGCGAGTGACTTTAGCCTATTATAATAGGCCATAACCGAGCCGAAGTCTGCCATTTTTGTGGTGGTGAATTCAGTTTCAAGGTACGCTGCCCTTGAGTGCTTGTTATCTTGGAAAAGTTGAGCAACTAGATTCCAAGCCTTCTCCGCAACATCATCCGCCGCGAGAATAGAGGTAAGAATATCATGGGATACGGTGGCGTATATCCATTGAAGGACCACCGCATCTAGCCGTTTCCAGAGCGGAAGATTAGCCGCCTTCGTTGCGTTGTACGCGGGGAGTTCAGTGGTGTTAGTTGGTGGTTTGATGTGGTCAAGTACGGAGTAGACGTGGGCTAGAACTTTGAATAGTGTCGCCCATTCGTGATAATGGCCGGTTTCCATGTCTAGAGTGATTGGTATTAAAGATTTCACATTCGTGACGGTTAAAGCAAAATGGAATTTTTTGTTGTCAGCCATTGAAGAGAGAAGAGGGAGGAGGAAGGGGAGGGCGGCTACGGCCAGGGTTAGGAGAGAGGGAAGTGGATGGCTAGGTTTAGGAGATGAGGAAGGAAACCTAGTCTGATACCATGTAAGAAATCAATCTGTAATCTGTATTGATGTATGAAAGTCATTATATACAAAGTAGGTATCTAACTATCAGCATAATACTAGGCTAAATTATAGGACCTAATTACCATACATAAGGAAGAGATCATGCCTAATATACAGTTGCTAATTATGAAAAGATTATCCTAGTATTTACAATATTTACGTAGACTATTACATAGTCTATCATAGATGTTACATTAGATCTATCAACAATTGCTAAACAAAATATTTTAAGACATCTTCATTCCCTCGATTTATCACCAACTATGCCATGTAAATATTTTGAGATATCAAATTCATGCAGCTCCCTAGATAATTAATCAAAAAACAAAATGATCAACAAAAATCAGCCAAAGGAAAATCTCTGATAATAAAAAGAAAATATAGATGCTTTCGAAAGTCGTATCAAATCTCAAAATAAATCAAATAACATTCTTGTGATAATGTTAATAGTGTCAAATTAAAAAGGCAATACTAACTTTCTTTATATTTCTTATTTTATTTCGAGAATTTAATAAGTACTAACTACTATTGTATGTGGCAACATAGAAATATTTGACCAGGGGTAAGAAAATGGTAAAGAGAGTCAAGATTTTCATTGTAAAAGGAATTCATATCTATTATAAAAAGTAAATAACGTTGAAAGAATAATAAAGGATATTAAATTTTGACTTTTAAACAGCAAAATCCCGTTAATGGCGTTAATCAAATGGCATATTCCATCTTATTTATTACCTTTTCTCTTTTATTAATAGTATCTCATAAAGAGGCAAATAAAATATTCACGAAATAAAAAAAGAGAACTCTAGAAATGAATCTAAGCAATATATGGAGAATGATAATGCTGCAAATTTGTACCTTTATGAAAATGGACCACTAACCAAACAAGGTCCAATACCATCAATAGCATACATGAGGAATGACTTCATGGCTTACAGAATACAGTAGCCCGATTGCATGGTCTATTATTTGCCTTTAACCTAACCATCTTAAAATGCTATAAGTTTAGTGATAGTTCTGCCTGTTTCCTATAGTTTTGCTGGTTTCCTTGCTTAACAGACAGTAGTGATAGTGATAGTTCTGCCTGTTTCCTATAGTTCTGCCTGTTTCCTGTAAGTTGATCATTTGCCAAGTTTAAATATGTTTTAAAGCTTTCCTTCCCTTATCCTTTTATTCTTTCCCTAAAATTGGACAAAATAAGCAAAACTTTTTTTTCTCCTACTTCTTCTCCTATCCCTTTGTTGCTGTCTCTATTCTGCCAGAAACAAAAGCTCATATTCACCCGTGAGACCATGCTTTAAAGCAATGTATACTTAGTTGAATACATACAACAACAATTGCGCCTTAGTCCCAAATAAATGGGGGTCGGCTATATGAATTCTCAGTGACTGTGGTACTTCATTTAAACTTATCTCATGCAAATGTTATGCAAGTGCAAAATAAGAAGTACTACTCCTTCTGTTTCAATTTGTTTGTCTTACTTTCCTTTTTAGTCTGTTTAAAAAAGACTGCCTCTTTCCTTATTTGGAAACTCCTTAATTCCAACTTTCCACATGGGTTTACGACCGCAAGATTAAAGGACATTTTGGTACGTTTGACAAATCTTTAATTTAAGACTGCAACATTCAAAAGTGTTCTTTATTTTCTTAAACTCTATGCCAAGTCAAAACCAGACAAACAAATTGAAATGGAGGCAGTAGTAGGTATTAGTAGTTCTCCATATTTTCCAAACGTGTATATATATGAATGGCTAAACCACTCTTACAAAGTATAGAGTCTATAGTAAAAGTGCTAAAATGTCTAGAAAAAGTTCTCGACTAATAGGTATTGCCTATATAGGTCTTGTTCTTTTTTGTGTTCGATCATTCAGTTTTTCATTTCACCAGGCCCGTGAAATGATTTGACTTGCTAAGTTTCATAGATCCCTGGAGATTGTAGGTCCTTAGAGAAAACTTCCTTCCATGTGATTTTAGATCTATTTCATCCTTTTTAACACCTTCACTAACCATGGTGTTATCCTCGATGTGTGCTTCTCAAACCTTCTCGTGAATGTGATCATTATCTTATGTGACCATTGACCGCACATTCATCTTAGTATCCTCATCTCCGAGACATTCATTCTTGGGATGTGTTGTACTTTAAGTCTTTAACGGCCAACATTCATTCCCATACAACATTGTTGGTCTTATAACTGTTCTACAGGTCTTACATTTTACTTTGCTACTTGTTATTCTATCACATAACACCAGTAGTACTTCTCCATTTCGACCATGCGATTTTGATTCTATGTGTAACATCTTATTATTCTGTTCTCTGGTGAACAACGTGCCTAAATATCTAATTGCTTGCATTTAGGTACAGAAATCCCCTCTAATTTCACTCTTCCTATGTTGACTAAATTTGCAGTGCACATATTCAATACCTCAAACATGTCTATTCTTCTTAGTATATGCTTTTAGTCATGCAGGGACTTGCTTAGTTATTGTCTTATAGTCAGTTTAGACAGGTGTATATAAGCTCTCTCTGATCCATTCTTTTTGGTTATAATTTACTCATATTTCCCTTTTAAAGGGTGATTGAATAGTTAAGAAGATGAGCAGTGATTTAGAATAAAACTAAGCAGCAGCTTGCTCTGCATTTTTGAACATTATTGATGCAGATTCTGTAACACTAATTTATGGCCCCAAGTGTCTATATTACAAGATTGTTCCTGAAGGGAAAATTCGCCATTACCGAATACCGAATTACCGAACCCGAACTTTAAAAATACCGAACCGAATACCGAACGCCCAGCCCTATTCATTAGTATTTGAATATCTAGTAAAATCTATGTAGGTTGGCTTTCCCCGAATGCAAGTTCATATTGAAGGAAATAAAAAATTGTTAGTAGTATTGATTTGTTTTCCTTTTAGTAGTATTGATTTCAACCATGCTTTAGTTGAATTGTTAGTAGTATTGATTTCAACCATGTTCTATTTTGGTTGTTTACGAAATGTTTGATAGCTTTTTTGTTCAATTGGAGATTTAAGTTGGTTGCTAATTTTACCTTCTAATTTCAGAATCAATATCAACATTCAAAGGCGGAGTTTCTTCGTACTCAGCCACCCGACACACAGCTGACATAAGAACAAATGAAGGAAAGGTGGCTTGAGAGTGTTGGTGGTCCCACTAGGTTTGGCACAGCTTACGGAATGCCATATCGTGCATTTCGTCAATACCGGTCGCCCCTGGAAGGCCTACATTCTTCCAATACCGAGTCGTTTGATAGAGTGAGTGCTATGGCCATGGAGCAAAAGATTGCCGAGCTATCTAGCCAACTACAGGCCTCAGAGGAAAGGGAGAGACGGAGGGACGTGCAGTTTGAGGGTATGAGGGCCCAATTAGACGCACTACTTGCTTCGAGGGGGATTCCGTCATATCCTGATGATGCTCGTAACCCCCATACTCAATCTAGTGATGCGGATGATGATGAGACTCACGTGTCAAACACAGAAAGGCATGTTTGAATGTTAATATTGTGGTGGATTTGTGGATTGTGTAAGTGTTTTGTGGATGTTTGCGAGGGGTGAAATAGTCTAATGTTGTAGACTTAACTTAATGTAGACTTGTTTAATGTTTTGTGGATGTTTGCCAACGTTGAAGTAGTTTAATGTCTCTTGTGAATGTTTGAATGATGTTTTTTTATTTAACTTTGAAGTAGTTTCGAATTGAATTTGATGTATTGGTAATTGTAATATATGTGTTTGTTGAAGTATTATTTGTAGTAGTTTGGTGAATTGTTGGCAGCTATTTGAGCTGGTTTTAGTTGAATCTAAAATTGTTTTCATCTTGACAGGGGGGCACGGAATAGCAGGTAGGTTCTGCTAATTTTTTTGCAGATTACCGACCTCATGAGGTAGGTTTTCTGGAAAAAAAATTCAAGAAATTGAAAATTACCGACCTCATGAGGTCGGTTTTCTGGAAATATTTTCCAGAAATTGAAAATTACCGACCTCATGAGGTCGGTTTTCTGCAAATATTTTGAACAAATTGCAAATTACCGACCTCATGAGGTCGGTTTTCTGGAAATATTTTCAAGAAATTGAAAATTACCGACCTCATGAGGTCGGTTTTCTGGAAATATTTTCAAGAAATTGCCAATTACCGACCTCATGAGGTCGGTTTTCTGGAAATATTTTCAAGAAATTGCCAATTACCGACCTCATGAGGTCGGTTTTCTGGAAATATTTTCCCAAATATTACGGGTTTCAGCAAATATTTTGCAAAAATTGTAACATACCGATCTCATGACGACGGAAATCTAAAACCATACATTATATATTCATATAAATTACCGACCTCAAGAGGTCGGTAAACCATATCATTATATTATTAATATAATTTACCGACCTCATGAGGTCGGAAATAAGCATTTTTTTATGTCGGAAAATGCTGTTTTTTTAGTAGTGTGAGTGCTTGTTATCTTGGAAAAGTTGAGCAACTCGATTCCAAGCCTTCTCCGCAACATCATCCGCCGCGAGAATAGAGGTAAGAATATCATGGGATACGGTGGCGTATATCCATTGAAGGACCACCGCATCTAGCCTTTTCCAGAGCGGAAGATTAGCCGCCTTCGTTGCGTTGTACGCGGGGAGTTCAGTGGTGTTAGTTGGTGGTTTGATGTGGTCAAGTACGGAGTAGACGCGGGCTAGAACTTTGAATAGTGTCGCCCATTCGTGATAATGGCCGGTTTCCATGTCTAGAGTGATTGGTATTAAAGATTTCACATTCGTGACGGTTAAAGCAAAATAAAATTTTTTGTTGTCAGCCATTGAAGAGAGAAGAGGGAGGAGGAAGGGGAGGGCGGCTACGGCCAGGGTTAGGAGAGAGGGAAGTGGATGGCTAGGTTAGGAGGTGAGGAAGGAAACCTAGTGTGATACCATGTAAGAAATCAATCCGTAATCTGTATTGATGTATGAAAGTCATTATATACAAAGTAGGTATCTAACTATCAGCATAATACTAGGCTAAATTATAGGACCTAATTACTATACATAAGGAAGAGATCATGCCTAATATACAGTTGCTAATTATGAAAAGATTATCCTAGTATTTACAATATTTACGTAGACTATTACATAGTCTATCATAGATGTTACATTAGATCTATCAACAATTGCTAAACAAAATATTTTAAGACATCTTCATTCCCTCGATTTATCACCAACTATGCCATGTAAATATTTTGGGATATCAAATTCATGCAGCTCCCTAGATAATTAATCAAAAAACAAAATGATCAACAAAAATCAGCCAAAGGAAAATCTCTGATAATAAAAAGAAAATATAGATGCTTTCGGAAGTCGCATCAAATCTCAAAATAAATCAAATAACATTCTTATGATAATGTTAATAGTGTCAAATTAAAAAGGCAATACTAACTTTCTTTATATTTCTTATTTTATTTCGAGAATTTAATAAGTACTAACTACTATTGTATGTGGCAACATAGAAATATTTGACCAGGGGTAAGAAAATGGTAAAGAGAGTCAGGATTTTCATTGTAAAAGGAATTCATATCTATTATAAAAAGTAAATAACGTTGAAAGAATAATAAAGGATATTAAATTTTGACTTTTAAACAGCAAAATCCCGTTAATGGCGTTAATCAAATGGCATATTCCATCTTATTTATTACCTTTTCTCTTTTATTAATAGTATCTCATAAAGAGGCAAATCGAGGACGATAATTCTTTTTCTACATATATTCTTAATAATTACCAAATAAGGTGTACGTACTAAAAAGTAAAATTGCTTAAAATGGACGAAAACTCATTTTTATAACAAATTCGAAGTACGATTTTCTTAACAAATTTGAGTTGTTGTTTCTTATCAAATTTATTTAGATTAGTAATTAATGTTAGTAAATAAAATAATACGTATACTAAAAACATCTACATTTTTTTTATTTTTTTTTGCTATAAATCAGCTCATTGTTGACCTTCTCTTATAACCATGGCTTCATCAAGAAATTTTTTCCTTCTCGTCACATTTGTCTTTTCGTCTCTCATCCTTCTCTCTTCGCAAATCACTGTTTTAGAATCACAAAAAAATTCTTCGGATTTACTAGCTAAAGCATGCAAGGGAGATTACGAAGGCTGGAATACCAACTTATGTTTGAGAATTTTGAAGTCAAGCCCCAAAATTATGTCTTCAACAGATCGAGTGAGCTTTGCAGTGAGCATTATCGAAGCTGGAATCGAGAATGCAACAAATACACAAACATATATAAAACAAAGGCTCAATGACCCAAAAACTGTTGATCAAGGCCTTAAATCAGCATTAAATGAGTGTATTGATTGCTTTGAGGCTGGAATAAGCTCATTTAGAAGTGCAAAATTGGAGATTAATGGAACTGATGATAATAAGGATTATATTTCAGCAGATTATGATCTTTCTGTGCTTTATGGACAAGTTTATCGTTGTGATGATTTTTTAACTAAATATAAGGTTAAAGAATCAGTAGTTTCAATTGGACTAAAATATGTGACATACTTTAGTTATCCAGCATTAAATATTGTGGAGGATCTTGAATCTACTTCCCCTCCACCACTAAAATTTTGAACTATTGAGATGTATGGTTATCAAAGTATTAATTAATTTAATTTATTTGCTTAAATTTTGTCTTGTTTTTCTTAGTTTTATTTTATAGCAGAATAGCATAATCCTACATATATTGAGTTTTTTTAGTTTATTTATTCGGTATTCAAAATTTATTGACCCGACTAATCTGAATTCGCATGTACTTCAAACTATTGAATTCTCTATTTAAATTTTATTTTCATCTTAATTTCATTTCATTTTTATTCATAATTCAACATATGTATTGAGATTCTTTTTCTGTCCGTTATGTTGAACCCACTAACATCTTTGTAGAAATTCTTGAGTGGATATCATCTTAATCAAATAATACTTTGTTATGCATCTTAATCATTTAGATCTATTTAGAGCCAATTGAATGTAAAATAAAAACAAACACACTTATTGATGTAAATCTGAGATGTCACCCTCATTTTTCTTCTTATCGTTGAAACTCACGTTTTATAAGGTTGACGCCTTTTTATTTGCCTCAAACAAATTAAAAGGGAAAGGAAACAAACTATTTAGAGCCAATTGAATGTAAAATAAAAACAAACACACTTATTGATGTAAATTTGAGATGTCACCCTCATTTTTCTTCTTATCGTTGAAACTCACGTTTTATAAGGTTGACGCCTTTTTATTTGCCTCAAACAAATTAAAAGGGAAAGGAAACAAACTAAAAAGAACTAGAAAAAGAAAAGAAATGGAAAAAATAAAATAAAAGATCAATCCTGATCTCTTAGATATTTTTTTCTTAGGAAACTTACACAAATGACTACATTTTGAGGGTTAAAAATCTGGCATAGCTATACTTTAGTTAGTTACATTTCGTAGTTACAGTAGATTGTATTCAAAATTTGGCTGAGTCATATTTCGCTGTATTGAAGTTAGATTTCGCTGTATTTAAGTCAGATTTCGTTGTATTCAAGTCAGATGCATTCAACTAAGTTGTATTCAAGTCAAATGTATTCAACTCAACTGTATTCATTTGTAGCTACTTTTTCACTGTATTCATAAAAGGGCTCACTGTATTAATGAATAGAACGAGTAAAAAGCTGAATACATAAAACCATAGATACACTAAAAATTAACAAATACATCCTAAAAAAATGAATACAATCTAAAAATTTAACCAAAAAAAAAAAACGCTCAAAAAAGTGAATACAATCTAAAAATTTAACAAAAAAGCTCAAAAAAGTGAATACAACAACACCAACCACTAGTTTCGGCCAGATCTACCGACGATTTCCAGCTAGATCTGCCGGAAATTTCACAACAACAACAACGACCCTTATGCTAACAAAATACACCCTAAAAAAATGAATACAATCCGGCGTCAATCGTCATATAATTAATGGATTACTTGTCATTTCGTTTAGATAACTAATTAATGCTATAAAATGAAACTATTCATCTATTAAAATATCTAATTATTTTGCTATAAATCAACTCATTGTTGATCGTCTCTCACAACCATGGCGTCTTCAACTAATTTGTTCCTTCTCCTCACATTTGTTTTTTCGTCTTCATCCTTCTCTCATCACAAACCATTGTTCCACAACCACAAAAAGTCTCTTCGAATTTACTCGCTAAAGCATGCAACGAGTATGTTGATTTGTTCTCTAAAGCATGCAAAGGTTGGGATCCCAACTTATGTTTAAAGATCATGAAGTCGAGTTCCAGAATCATGTCTTCAACGGATCAACTGAGTTTGGCATTTAACATAATCGACACGGGAACCTCAGCCTTGGCAAGGCTATGCTCTACCATTAAGCTATTTCTGCCAGCTAGGGTAGTGGCGAAGCACTACTGAGCAATAACGCAATAAATACACAAAAATACATAAAGCAAAAGCTCAATGACACAAAAATTGTTGATAAAGGTTTAAAATCAGCACTAAATAAGTGTGTTGATTGCTTTTAAGATGGAATCTGGTCCTTTGTACAAGCAAAAATGCACATTAATAGAACTGAAGATGATAGGGATCGGATTATATGGAAACAAATGCTGATCTTCTATTTGTTCCTGAGCACGTGGGACGTTGTGGATTATTATTGACTGATTACAAATTTAAGGATCCAGTAATATCATATGGGATGGATATTGTGCTATATTTTAATAATCCAGCAAGAAATATTGTGATGCTACTTGAATTTTCTTCTCCTCCACCAACACTATTTTGACCTATTTAGACGTATGGTTATCAAAGTAATAAGTAACTTGTTTAAATTATGTTTTTCTATTTGGGGGTGGGTCAATGTTTTTGCTGTTACAAAATCCCATGCTACGGGATGAATCTAATCACCAACCGATTTAGCTCCCAAAATCCCTATCTTCTTTACTAAAATACTAGTTTGGATTAACGGGGAATCACGTTGGTTAAATGCAAAATAATATCTAAGGGCTCTCTTTTTATCGATTAGCTAAATACATGACAAGTGCATCATAAGCCAAGATCATAAAAAGCATAGTAAAAGGATTACAATCCTACATATATTAAGACTCTTTTGGTATAACCATTTGGGTTCAACGTTTTTGCTGCTACTGAATCTCGTGCTACGGGATGAATCTTCTCACCAGCCGATTTAGCTTTTAGAATGCCTCTCTTCTTTATTACAACAATTTTTAAGGTAAATGGGGGAATTATGTCTCAAATATGATGATGACTAAGGGATTTCTTTTCACCAGTTAGATAAATACATGGCAAATGAATCATAAGCCGACATCATAAAGAGCATAATAAATATCATAGTCCTACATGTATTGAGTTTGTTCTCATTTTTCTCTTTGTTTATTTGGCCTTTTTTTGTTATCACTGCTATTTAGGTTTAAGCTAGTCTTAATTTTTAATTTGAAGATGTTGTGAATTTTCCATGGAATATTTAGCTTCCTTTTGTCTAAAATTTTAGGCTGATTGGTGATATATTGTTACGCTTCTGTTTTGCGCGTTCTCTTTTAATCTTTTTATGGTTCAATCTTAAATTTCATCTGTTTCAACTCTTTCAAGGTAAGTAACACTGAATTTTGAGTTTGTTATTTTAGATACTATATCTGAACTTGCATTTGACAAAGTTTGTGATTTAGAAATTAATCTGTTGAGACTGAACCACTGGGAAACGTCGTACATGAATATGCTTGTTAAAGGATCTAGCTAGAAGAATTACTGAACACATTCTCTGGTTACCATTTGAACCATGCATTACTTAAAGCAACAATGGTTGGCATACTCTGTCTGTTTGCTTGTGTTGATATTGAGAGGGGAATACTATGGACGAGAAGCGTTTTCTGTATAATTGTATTAAAAAGAGATAATGGTCATAAACATATATGAAGTATCACTTTTTTGTGAGTTTTCTATCTGAACTATCAGGTGTTGACGTTTTTTACATAAATTATCACCAACTATTTATCAAAACACACTTGAACTATCAAGTGCTTACATTTCTACATGAATTGTCAGGTGTTAGACATTTCTTACTTGAACTATCACCAACTATTTATCAAAACACACTTGAACTATCAAGTGTTTGCATTTCTACTAAACTATCACAAACTATTTATCAAAATACACCCCGACTAAGCCTGTCAATTGGGCCGGGTAGGCCCGAGCTCGGCCCACCTAACCCGGCCCATAGCCGAACCTGGTAAGAGGGTGGTGGGCTGGGGCTAGTGGAAAAAATTAAGGGGCTGGGCCGGACATGCCATGTAGCCCGATCCACCAACAGGCCCGGGTTCTGGCCCACCTGGGCACCGGCCCAGCTCGGCTCACTTCGAATTAATTAATTTAAAAAAAAAAACAGTTTTTGAAAAGTGATTACATATATATATGACAGCGTTAATTAATGCATATCAAATATTTACTTTCATGACATATTCTAGTATACAAGAATCAATCCTCTATTAGATCCATGCTTTCCATTTTCTTGCCTATTTTTAGGGATAGTTCTAAAATTTTGGAAGTTAATTAAATGAGCCACTCAAATTAGTTATTTTATAGGGAGATGATGCCAACTTTAACAACTAAACTCCCTTTATTCTCTTAATTACTATGCAACTAAAACTTAATAGTATTCAATTAATCATTATATATACCTGACAATTTTTTAGAGGTATTCAATTTACTAATGTATTACAATATACATGGTATAATTTAATTATATTATATTATATTATATTTTATTGAGGTATAATATTATATATACATAGTATAATTTATTTTTAGAGGCACACTGATGTACTTTATACATAGTATAATTTAACATAGATTATAATGGTATAATGTTATATATACCTGGTATAATATTATTTTTTAGAAATACTATGTATATTGATTCAACCTTTTGTGACCTTTTGATTGGAACATATTTTTTAGTTGAAAAAAATACCATGTATATTTGTGATTGAGATATTATCAAAAACTCCAAAAACGACTTGTATATATTGTTTGGATATTTATGACTTTGTATATGTTGTTTGTATATTTGTGTATATCTTGTATATGTTGATTGTATATTCGTGTATATCTTGTATATGTTGTTGGAATGAAGATTCCCAACGGCTATTTAAGCAAGAATAGCCGTTGGGCAAATGGCCAAACCCCAAAAATGACTTTTTTTTTTTTTTTTAATTTGTTTTTTAAATTTATTTAAATATAAGTGTCAAATATTATAAAAAGTTGAGAGGGTGATGCAAAATTACATTGATAATTTAAAATAAATTTCAAACTTAAATTGATAACACTGCAAATTCCAAGCATACAAACTTGAACGACTTACATTGCAAAATCAAATCAAAACAATCAAACTAACATTGCAAAATGAAAACAAACTTGAAATTTGAAACTTGAAACTTGAAAGTTGAGTCTTGAAACTTGAATCTTGAAAGCTCAAAATTCAAATTCTAACGAAGAGTTGCATATGCATTTGGGTGTTTTTGACCCAAGTGACGGACCAAAGTATCTACCGGTCCATATCCCGATCCGGACCTATGGTTCATAGTTCGTAGACAAATTCTACATCGAATCGTATCTTCTTCTAATTTATCATAATACCTCCACACTGATGCACTCCTTGAGCTAGAGGAGGAGGATTGTCATTATCCATTAAATTTAAATTTTGAAATTTGAACTTGGAAGTTGGAAGAGAGAGAGAGATTTAGATGAGTAGGAAATGTAGGGATAGAGGAGGGTAGGGAATTGTGAGATAATATGGAGAAGAATGACTGGTATTTATAAATTGAAAATAGGGCCAAAAAATAATTTAAGGAACTTGATGGTTAAAATAAAGTTGACAACAAATAGATTTTAAAGTATCAAACTTAATAAATTTTAGTATTCGAATTTATTTTAAAATAATTGAAACCCGGAACCGGCCTCATGTGACCCGAATTTAAATGGCCCGGCCCGGCCCAATTGACAGGTCTAACCCCGACTAGTATCTGATACTGCTGGAAACTTGCAAAAAAGTGATACTTCAGGTGTGTTTTTGACATCTCTTATTTTTTTTTCTTTCAATTATTTCCTTTAATTATCCACATGGAGTGTGCTATTTGACATCATTTTTAAACATCAAAAAAGTGTACGCCACACACCATCACATTTAAAGGTACATATTTGTAATTTTTGTTATTTTTTATTTATTTCTAGAGTTTGGTGCAGTTTTTTAAAATAATTATTTATGTTGTATATTTTAAAATTTAATCGGATTTTCTTGTTGTTTCTAGTTAAATCTTGTTTCTAGTTAAATCGCTTTTGTTCCACCGTCAGCATTCGGTAAATATTTAACAAGACTAACAATATTAACTTTGGTAAACTTAAAGTAACAAAACTGTTAAGTATGAACTATTTTGTAGGTAGGTAAGCTCAAAGATAATGGACACCGAACATTCAAAACAAGCAACTTGTACACACAAAAAAACCGATGGTTTATAATGGAATTCCTAATGTCGATGATTACGATACTTAATTATAAGAGGGGGTTATAGTTTTGTTTAATTCATAATATGCCCCAGAAATTTCAAAAAATATATTTACAGCCCCATAAATTAAAAATAATGCAACTTCTATCGACACAAAAAAGGGAAAACAGTCAAATTTGCCCCTCTAGTGTATGAAAAGGGTCAATTCTTAATTTATAGCCTGGCACAATTTTTGAAATGTACTTCTATATCTCTTGTTAGTATTTAATATTGTATTGCATATTTCAGGATTTGATAGAACTTTCCTGATGTTTCTAGTTACACCTTTTTTTTTTTTTTTTTTAATTGTTTCTGTCAAATTCAACAGATAAAATTTGATAAATATTTAATAGAGACTAAAAGTATTAACTTTTGACAAACTTAAAAGAACCAAAACCGGACAATTGTGATTTGTGAAGCTATTTAAGGGACCATTTTGTCACTTTCTCAACACAAAAAATTAAAATTAATGCGATTACGCTACTTTCGGTTATAGTTTTGTTTAATTCATTACACACCCCCATAAAGGTCAGAAAACTATATTTACAGCCCCTAAAGTTAAAAAAAGCTACACAAAAGCCGGATACATATCGATATGGCGTCTCCGGTGGTAGCAAAGGTGGCAGAGAGGATCGGAAATTCAGTACGGCGACAGGCAATAACTATTACGGACGCTGCTGCCGTTAGAATAAGGAATCTACTTCATCAACGGCAACGTTCATTTCTTAAACTCGGTGTTAAAGCTCGTGGTTGTAACGGCTTATCCTATACCCTCAATTACGCCGGTAAAATAATAATATCATATTCCTATGATTAAATTAAATGTTTATCATTTGTGTTACAATAATTCACGTGGACGAATTTTCCTATGTCTAAATTAGGGGTAGTTTAGTACTTCCTTCCGTTCCACTTTTGATTTTTCACGCCGTTTAAGAAATAATAAATGAAGTGTGTATTTTACCATGATGCCTGTGTTATAATTTTATTGGATTTGGAAAATGATTTGGAATGAGTAATTAATGCTAAAACGGGAAAAATAAAATTACTTTTCTCTTGATATGGGAAAGTAGAGGGAGTAGCTTGTTAGAGTTATGCAGGTATTAGTAATACAAACATTAGTTACGAGAGAATCTGTGTATTGTTTTATGCAAGGATTAGTTGTACATAATTTAGTTAGGGAAAATTAGGCTTTATGTCGACGGGGAGAAAAATATTTACATGCTTTAGCCCATATTTTTGAGTTTGTTACCCTGTTTAGGCTTTTAGACGAGGTTGATACATTATGCATAATACAACAAACAACAACATACCCAGTTTGATCCCACAAGTGGGGTATGGGGAGGGTAAGATGTACACAGACCTTACCTCTGCTTTTGTGGGGCAGAGAGGTTGTTTAAGACCCTCAGCTCAAAGAAAGGAAAAGTGAAGGAAAGAAGAGAGAGGAAAGTGAAAGGATGATAAATTATGCATAATGTTGTATAATATTGTATAAACTAAAATTATGGCTACGTGACGTAATATTTTAGGTTGGGCCGTATATTTTTGAAAATTTCCTCAATTTATCTAAGACTCTCAATTACGCCGGTAAATATCAAGTTATCGTATGTATTATCGTTTGGTAGTTGGTTAGAGTTATTGCACGTATTAGTAATACAGGGATTATTTATAAGGGAATTTATATATTATTATCATTACCCTCCCCAGACCCCATACCCTCCCCAGACCCCACGTTGTGGGATTTCACTGGGTTGTTGTTGTATGTTATACAGGATTTAGTTATTCCACCTTCTATCCTACATAAAAGTAATACATAGATTCCCTCATGTAAATACACGAAGAAGCAAAGGGGATTCAATATCTACTACATACATAAAAAATAATTTTAACTTACGCCGAAAGGGGTTCGGATGAACCCCCTTGCTCCCACCTGGCTCCGGCCCTGCCTACTGCTAGGCAAATATATTATCAAAGCATGTTAAAAGACAAGTAATGGCAATTTGACCTTTTTTTAATAACATGGTGTTCGGGTACTTGCTACCTTCCGTCAGCACAAGTGAACTAGATCGTCCTTGGTTTTCACCAATTTCATTGGCTTATATGCCAGACCTTTGGATGTAGTGATTTGGTCATTTATTTATCCGTTGAAAAATTATAACAGGAAACTTATCAAAGAAAAATGGTGTAATCTCTGCACTTTGCATAAAAGATTCAGCTGATGTTATAATTCAACTCATATGGAAAAGTAACAGTAAATAGTGTTTAGACTGGACTGAATATGATTAAGGATGTAACCCTGGCAGACAGTACTGCATAATTGTAAAACACCTTTGGCTTAAGAAGAAACTTGTATCACAATGCTCTTCCATCTATTGAAACTCCGGTTTCAAAGACATCACGCATGGCATCAAAAAGCCTTGGCTGAATGCCGTAGTAACGAAATAGGCGTGCCCCTGGATGTTCCTACAAAACAATTTGGCATATAACATGGGTGAGTTGAAATGGACTGAAACACTTAAATCTTTCAATCTTTATTGTTAAAGAGGTAAATAGTTAACAGCAGACATGAAGCTCGTGGTCTCCCTTGAGTTTTGGAAAATTTGTGTCATCAGTAGCTCCTTTACTATAATATCCTTTTTTTTGACAATGGTAACTTGTATATTGAGTAAAGGCACTAGGTTAGTGCCAGAACCATAGATACAGAGAAATAGGACAGCAGATCCAACTATGAAATCCTAACAGTTACAAAGCACCTATCAGATCTATTAAGGATACTGCCTCCTTCAAGTAGGATATATATTCCTTGATTAATATTTTTCAAAAAAGTAAAAATAAAAATTGCACTTCATTCCTGATAAATGATGTCCTTGATATGGTTCTTCTTAGAGGCTGTTTGGATTGGCTTTTTAGGTGCTTTTAAGCCAAAATAGCTTTTAAGCACTTTTGTAGTGATTGGGTAAGATAAAAAAGTGCTTTTAAGCACTTGTTTTTGCTGCCGAAATAACAAAATAAGCCAAAAGTCATAAGTTATAAGCCCATCCAAACAGGCTCTTAGTTAGGTAGATCCTTCTATATCTTATTAGTTATGTTTTTTTTTTTGATGACATGGGAACCAGCAGCCGCTACCCTTCGGGTGTGCACAGGGTAAACCCAGCTCCTGTGCAATAGCTCGCAAATCACACAGGAGAGGTAACCCGCACTAGGCATGCCCGGTGCGACGAGCTCGACCCAGAAGGCAAATCCCCAAATCTTATTGGTTATGTTGATCCTTCTATATCAAAGTATGAAGCAGAAAACAACGCTTACCATGGCATATGATAGCCACACCCCTTCATGGGCAAACACTACTCTATTAGTCCTTCTATCCCATTGGACTCCTCGTCTGGCCAACAAAATTGAGAATAACCTGTATTTCATCTTGAGATATTTAAATCTTGCCTTCAGACGAACAACCGAAAAGTGTCGATGCTCTCTGTGCATCTGGTCAGCTACGAACTTCCAGCTTTCCTCTCTGAATGTAGATCCCCATACATAATCTTTATGGATCACCTCGGCCAACAGTTTGAGTAATTTATACTGTTGATCTTGATTCATTAGTTCATAAACTATTGGGTCTTGTAGCGCCACCTGTAGTAAAGTAGGGGAAAGGTGTAATCATTATGTAGCATTTCCACATCGGTATAGTAAAATAGATTTTGAAACTTTCGGGTGCGTCTCTGTCTGGTAGGTAATATGGTTACTCTCTCTAATATAAAAGCTAAGAAGCATCTTGATGCTAACAATCAATTAGAAAATTGGAACACCTTGATCTGCTTAAATAGTATTGGCAGAGCAAAGTTAAGCTTATAATATGCTCCTTGCTACGGCTTTGTTCTTTTTGGGCTTAATGCAACTTGAATTTGGAGGCATAAGCTTCATTTGGTTCTATTAGTGTAAGTCATCAACTAATGAGCTACCTGATGAAGAAACAGAAAAAAGAGATATGCTAAAATTGTTCTTTCCTCAGTTATTACAAGACTATGACTTGATTCATGCGTAACTTCACTCAAGGTTCAAGTTTATGATAATCATCAAATGGGGTGTATTGCCATCTGTTTTTTTTTTTTTTAAGTGTAGAGGAATAAAGAAGTTGGCATTAATGGGCTATTCTAGTGGTATGATGTAAGCAACTTTAATGTTACTTGAATGACATTTTATCAGGTAATAGTGCTGCCACTTCCTTCTCAAAGAAAAGCACTAAGGCACTTAAAAACAAACGCGAAGAGAAAAGGGAACAAAAGGGAACTTGTGTAACATTTCTGAATTAAAGTTTACTTCTTCATGGAGTCCACTTAAACTGTTCTGTGGATTTCCCAGAAGTGAAACACTTAAACATGGAGGATTTAGAGACGGGAATTTGTGTACTACTATAGCTTAAGATATTGATGCTCGAGGTAAGAATTTAACGATTTACCATTGATGGTTATTTTTGCCACCCCGTGTGGTCTAAGTTCTTTGTGTTTTTTTCCCAAACCAAGAATTATCTAAAACTAGTAGGAAAATATGGAATGATGTAAATTTTGCTGTAGTTATAATCTAAAGGTAACATTCAATTACTCTCGTCAATGGGTGACAATACACTTACCCCTATTTTAAAAAGTACAGGAGGAAAAAAGGGAACAAGGACAGCATAAAGGAAGTTGGTGCAAACAGAATATGAGTATCAGATACAATTTTTCAAGTATGAGTATCACATTCATCAATGGCTAGATATTTTTGAAGCATTAAGTTATTGCTCATTTGAAGAGAGGTTTAGAATGTTTCCCTCCTTAAAAGGCTCTGGCACTTGGGGAAGTAAATAATATTGGGTGGATAATGTGGTATCTGAAATAATTTATATCACAGAAAGCAAATCAGATAACTTGGAGCAAAAGTTCCTTTCGGCCAACCTGTAAAGGGGAAAAATACAAAACCGGGGGAAATGTAGAAGTGTATGCACCAAAAAGTAGAGAAACACTTACTGGGATTGGATTCCTCCAAACTGAAATAGCAAGAATGTGCAGAATATTAAAACCCTATGACACACATACCAAATGAGTGTAAGATAGATTGAGCAAGAAATTTAATCAAGATCCCGTATTCGGTAGTTAAAGGAGGAGATCTTGCCAATTGTATTGGATCCATATTGTGGAATTTCATATAGGAAAGCCGAGATAGGGTTGTTCTCGGCCTTGACATGGATGTACATATTGATGGAAAGTATGATTTAAGGTAATCACGAAAACACGTCGAGATGAAGGACATATCAATCATTAAGGACTGAAGTTACATTTGGAAAAATATGGTAAAAAAGTGAATTAATAGAAGGAGAGATCCTGTTCCTCATCTAACAAATTTTTTTTTTTTTTTTGAAACTAAAACGAGCCTCATCTAACAAAAATTGTAGAAATGAAATTGTAAAATGGGCATTAATCAGGGGAAATAAGATGGTGATTAAAAATGAAAGCGAAGCATCCTTAGCAAAAGGACATTAATATTAATTACATTCTAAAAAAAACCCTTTTAGAGGATCTTAATCGGGTTGGAGTCCATTCCCAAGCTTATCAGTCTTTGATTCTAAAAGTGTTCAAAAGAGGATGAAATCGTGATGAACACTCAGAGACAAAGATAAGGGGAAGCTTTACTCGCCCTTCTGCCCCAGTTTCATCTGGATCGTGAGAATGTTGAGAAGAGAAAACTCAGATGGCTCACCTTGTTCAGTCGAGAGGTCCTTTCTTGTTGTCTGGGCAGATGATAGGAGTGCGGTTGCAGCCTGTAAACTCCTGGGTGCAATTGTTTATTCAACCTTGTTTTTATCGCTCACCTATAAACTTCTTGGTGCAATTGTTCATTTGACCTCGTTTTTATCGCTCACCTATAAACTCCTTGGTGCAATTGTTCATTGGACCTCGTTTTTATCGCTCAGACGCTCACAACCATTATATTTTGTGAGCTTGGTACATCTTAAAGTAGCATCGTAATTAATGCATGGTGAGATGACAAAATCCACAAAAGATTACTCCATGGGCTCTAGAAGCAATTCATGGGGCCCTACAGGAAATTTGAATTTCATGAAAATCAAATGCGCCAAAAGTAGAATTGTTTTTTCCTTTTTTTTTTTTCTGCGGGATAGGAGAGTATTGGCATTTTCCTTTTGTTTCGGATAGTGCATTGGTGTTCTTCAGGTTTTATCGATTTGCAAATTCTTTCTCATGTTACTAAATTTTGGTAAGTTCATGCACAATTTTCTTTAAAAAAGTCATCTATATTTATATTTATTTTTCTCCTCAAGTGATACTTGCTTTGCTTGATAAATGTTTTTTCCGGGACATTTATGATCAAGCTTTTGATGCATTTGGACCAATAAATGTTAACTTCTTTTTTCGTAATTCCTAGTCACGGCATAATTGATTTTCCTGAAAAAATTATAGAGCAATAAATACAATATTGGAGAGCAGTACAATGTCATTATACGACAACTTAAATGTAAGAACACATAATGCTGTTCTTAGTTTTGGCTTTGATTTCCTTGGAGATAAAATTGCTCCTCCATCTGCTGCATCCACCCCGAAATGGGCCCTATGTGATAAAACCAACTTGTGTTTTTGGAAAATCGCAAGCCTATCCGATGACTAATAATCATAGCTATTAATCAGAGCCGGAACCACGGTTTGGAGGTTCCGGGTGCGACACTACTTGTTGCTATTTACCTGGTCCAAATAGGATATACATCTAAGCGGCTTGTTCCATTTTTTGACTATAGCTTGGGCATTTACATTTTGGTTCATATAGAGAAACCGATCTAGGAAACAAAGTTAAATAATTTTAACAACCTAAAGTAGAATATGAACTTTCCATAGTATTAATTGTTTGAAGGTGAAAAGAAAAAGGTAATATTATGAAAAGTTCACATTCTACGTTAGGTTGTCATAATTATTTAACTTTTCATAATATTACTAATATCACAAAAATACATTACTCACTAACAATTGTCCTCCACGAGCTTCCATATTTTGAAAACAAACATCATAGTGGATTATTTGCTATATTAGAACATATAAGAGGACTTTCATGCCTTCTTTTAGTGGGGATCATTTTCATCTATGTCAAGAATGACAATAACTTAATTTCGTTTTGAACTTTTTCACTGGGTAAGACATGTGTATATTTTTGTTTTCGAATTGGATGGACGCATATGTATAAAGTCATACTTAAATCATGTTCAATTATATAGTATTTTCCTCCACTTTAGAGTGACTTTGAAACTTTTTTTTGCTCAGTTCACGACTATAATCACCTTCAAGTTTTAAAGCAAATCATGCAAATACCCTATCTCCTCTCGCACCAACCAAAATTTGGTCAATGGGAGAGGAGTGAATTGTTGCCCCACTATTAGATGGATTAAATGTCCTGGAACTAGTACTTGCATTTGAAATTTTCCAAGTTTTAAACAATTTGTTTTCTTATTTTGTTTTTATGGCTGAGAATCTATCTGGAGTCAATCCTTAGGATCAATCGTAGCTTTTGAAACTCGGGGTAATGGGCCTGCCGCTCTATCCTTCTCAACTTAAATACCAGACTTAGTTCGCTTGGCGCATGGCTCGACCCTGTGACTTAAGTCACAAGCCTCTCAACCTTTGCCAATTGAGCTAAGCCGTGGAGGCGACAATTTGGTGTTTTCTAATGAACTCTCTCCTTTGAATTTATTTAATGTCGTCGCGCTCACAAAATAATCCATCAGCAGGACTAATTAGCCTCTGGCTAATGATGTTAAACAGAATCAAACTGATCATTAAATGGATTTCTTTTGTGGTTTTGTTTCTAATCACAACCCTTTTGAACATTGTAGACGAGAAAGCTAAATTTGATGAGTTGATTGAAGAGAAGGGAGTAAAAATTCTTATTGATCCTAAGGCACTGATGCACGTGATTGGCACCAAAATGGATTTTGTAGATGATAAATTGAGGTAAGGGATTTACTTTTCCGTTTCTGTATTGCTGGTCACTTTATTAGGCTGACACTGAAACACTATAGGGTATTAAGCCTTTTAATTTTTTGCTCAAGTGATTAATTTTGCTTTTGGCATGAAAAGGATTGGAGATACCTAGTTGAAGTAATCTTCCACATTCTGAACTCTCTGTAGCTTTCTCACTTGCTGCGTTATCCAACTCCCACCTGTTGCCATTAATTTTTCTTTGGGTGTTCAGCGGTTAAGTTTTGTGGTCTTCTGCTTTAGTTTGTACTAATGCCATGTAACATACCTTATTAGCTGTTCTAGTGTCAATTAGGGTCTTTATCGTTTGTTCATGTGCAAATTATTCTGGGAAAATTTTGCTATTATATGTTTAGTTTTGAGAAATATGAAGTTGTCAACTCCATGAGCCGAGGGTCTTTCGGAAACAGCCTCTCTATCTCCACGAGGTAGGGGTAAGGTTTGCGTACACTCTACCCTCCCTAGGCCCCACCCGTGGGAATACACTAGCTATATTGTATTGAAGTTGTCAAGTCCATTGGATGAGGGAGACAATATTTTCGTATCTTCTTGTTTATCTTCTCACTTTTTGGATTTCAGTTCATGTTAGTTTTTTGTTTAAGCATACTAGGCATCATAAAGGAGGTTTATTCCAATGAGGTTAACTATTATTATCTGTATTAGTTTCTGGCGGTGAAAATTTAAGGGGGCGAGGGTCCAAACCTCAGATGCAGCAGTCCTATGAACGGCTGCTGCCCTGAGACAATCCTATAACGATGTTTTGACTTGTCCAAACCCGTCCTCGTTTTAATGTCCACAGCAGTTAGTGACGGCTTTTGACATCTTATGTGCAGGTCTGAGTTCATATTTATTAATCCCAACTCCAAAGGGCAATGCGGTTGTGGCGAGTCTTTCATGACAACAGCCAGTAAAGGAGCTGGAAAGTGAGATGATTTTCGCCCTGAGACATGATGTTTATAATGTACTTTTCACTAGGATAGATAAATGATGAAATAAAGATTTACTCCTGGAATTATCTGCCATATCTTACACATATATCTTCCTAATGTGTTCATTGGATGTAAGAATTGCGAGTCATGCTGGTTGTATAAATCTACTGATACTAATCGTACAGATATAGAAAGATTTTCTGGCGAATGTTATTTACTGGAGGTCTGGTGTTGCAGAACCACCAAACAGTAAAATTAACTTCATATCTAAGGGTAAATCATGGGAGGCTGTAGGGATCTAGTAACTCAGTTAGTTGGTTACCTGAACTTTCACCTTGTTGGTGAGAGTTCGAATCCCCACATTGTAATCCCCTTCCCCATTTTCCCTTCCCAACCCCCCATATAATAAAAACAATCATGGGAGGCTAGAGTTCAAATTTCGGCGAAGACAAAAAAAAAAAAAAAAAAAAATTTAGTAATTTTTTTCAAATCTGTGTAAACTTTGGACTGATCTCTCTTTTTTTATGGGCTGTTTTCATCGTATCTGATCTATCCGAGTTAGCCTTCCCAAGCGGACAAAGGTGGATAATTTGATCTTAGTTCGCCTTTATTTCAGAGTACTGGAAGTGTCATAAGGAAAAAAGAACCACTTGGTATGAACCAGTAATTGAAGGTAGGTAGATAACTTATGTCGCATCGTCTAAAATATGTGGGATCGAGCTCATGATATGTTACGGAGGAGTGTCATACGCATTCATCTGCAAATATAGATAATAGTGGCAGATGAAAATGTGGAAGCAAGTGTGGAAGGATCATTTGTTCCTAGTATAATATTGGACCAAGATGATAGAAGGAGTGAGACTTTCAACTTGAGTAGAAGTATAGAACATAATAATGAGTAAATTTAGTGTCGTACAAGAATTAACAATCTGTCAGTTTGTCACGAGTGTTCTTCATTTCTTGTTCTGATTCATTAAAGTTGTCTTCCTCCTTTAATTTGACTCTTCTAATGAAAGACCACCAATGAAAAACCATCTTTCAGAAATGCAAAAAACCCTCCAATCATAGCTCTTTAACTTTATCTTTGTCCCTTTTTTTTTTTTGATTTCTCACCCGTTGTTCGGTATTCGCAAGTACCAGAACACCCGATTATATCCAGATCGCGCGTTGTAGGGCCCATTTTGGGGGCGGCATTGCCAACATGATTTTTTTCAATCTCAGGATTTGAAATCGAGATCTCTAATTAAAGATGAAGAGATCTAACCATCCCTCCACAACCCATATACACTAGCCTTGTCCTTTCAGGGGTAAGTTCATTGGTGTGCATCAACTTCCATTTTTGTTAGTTCATTTAATTTTGTTAAGTTCTTAATAATCATGCAGTAGGGTTTTTTTTTTTTTTTTTTTTTTTTTTTAATGGGCGGTGCTTTGGACCAGTTATAATCGCAATTAACTATTTCATCAAATTACGTCGGACAAGTGAGTGTTAAAGCAATGAACGCAATAGTCAATAAGCACCATAGAATTATGTTTATTTGCAAAAGAAATATATATTCAAACTCAAATTGCAAAAGACACATATTTTAAACTTCGAAATATTATGTTTTCTCTGACCTTTAGTTACCTTTTATTCTAAAAATAAAAAAAATAAAAAGGGTCGGAATCGTTCTTTAATTGGTTATCCAGCACTTGAACAATAATCCTAAAATTCGTCACTTAATAACCCATACACCTATTGAACTCTTAATCTGTTCTAAAGATCAAATGGCTATAGTTAATCGAGAGAAGATTTAATTTAATTGATTCTAAGGATAGATAATTATATTCGGGAAAAATAATCAACATTTAATGCTAACTCAAGGAGCTAAATCTAAATCCATTTATAATATTTGATACACATTGATCATTAAAAACTTGTGGTTTATTCTTTAATTGAGTGACGTCTATAAGCCCATGATTGCAATGCCGCCTCTAGACAAGTCCTTGCTCACAGAGCTGACCTCGTCTGCTCGAAACAACCTTGGCTAGCCTTCTAAGTTCTACCCAACCCCTACTACATTTGCCTTTACGATATTTATTAAATTTCATACGATTTGGATATAGTACGTCTTTTTTTTAATTGGAAATTCACGCTTTTCTACCTGTAATTAACGTTCATCTATAAATATTTTATTTAATGATATTGTTATTATCTACTAAATCGAGTTTTACATTCAGACATGCACGCGTGCCAAGAAACTAATAATTATAAAAGAATAAAAAGCTATTACAATAGCACTATAACGACCAATCGAGTCGTTACATCAGATACTAATTAAATAATCGCTCGCCCTCGAGCCACAAGGAGTAGAAATGAGGGAAAGTACCTGAATCAGCAAATAACCCGGGATATCTCTCCCGCATATCGGACTCAATCTCCTAAGTAGATTCGCCACTGCGGGTCCACTATATATTAAAAACAACTAAGAAAAAAGAAAAAAGAAAAAAATATTCCTTAGTTATTGCTTTACAGATCATGCAGTTAAACTAGTTGGTTTTTCTACAGTTGTGTTCTATGATTGGTTAGTTGAAAGTCCAGTGTGACAAAGATTCTCACGTGCCACCCACTTTTTTCACACACTTACTGTTGTGTGTTTTTTGTCTTGTCTCTCCCCACCCCACCCCCACCCCCACAATGCTAACTTGACCATTTCTCTCACATTAAAAAAAAAAAAAACTTAAAAAAAATGAGATTCCTTCCATTGTTCCTCTTTATTCTTTTTTTTTTGTTTGTTTGATTGATTGATTTCTTGTTTCTAGGTTGTGATCATGATCCTATGATTCATATGGTAAGCTTTGTTAAATTCTTGAGATTTTCTGTTTTAACTTTTTTTAGTTTCTTGATTTAGTTATTTATATTGTGCTGTGTTATGGATTTTTCAGGATGGAAGTTTATGAGTTAAAGATTGGATTTTTGGCTCCTCAAATATTGCCCCAAAGGTCTAAACTTTAACTTGGTAGCCTTTTGTATCTTTTTTTAGAAACCAGATTCTTGATTATGGGTTTCAGGTTTGGTAAATTAATGAGTTAAAGATGGGATTTTTAGTTCATCAGATATTGCCCCAAAGGTCAAAACTTGAAATTGGTATTTTTCAGAAACTAGATTCTTGATTATGGGTTTCAGGATTGGTAATTGATGAGTTAAAGATGAGATTTTTGGCTCCTCAAATATTGCCCCAAAGGTCAAAACTTTAACTTGACCAGATTCTGGATTTGGATTTTTGGCTGACTTGTAGTGGGAATCAAGAAAATTTATGTCTGGTAGATTTATAATTTGCTAATTCACTAAAAAGGGACTCTGGATATTCCCTTTTTTGTTGATAATCTGGAGTTTGATTAGTTTATGTTGGCCTTTGGATTCATTGATAAGAGTCACTTGGATAATGTTGTGATGAAGTTTGGAGATTTAAGTGGCTCAATTGTATTTCTTGGACTATAGCATTTTTTGTAGGGACCCCTTTGGGATTTGTTGTTTTTATTTGAGGGTATATGGAGTACCTTCCTGTTGAGGTCATTGGTAACATTTTGTCCCGGCTCGGAGCTGCCCGTGACGTTGTGATTGCATCTTCCACTTGTCGAAAATGGCGACAGGCTTGGACAAGTCATCTTCACACGCTGACGTTTAACTCGAATGACTGGCCGGTTTATCATGAGCTCACAAGGAGCAGACTCGAAATAATCATAACTCAGACGATTTTCCAAACTAACGGACTGCATTCCCTATCGATCCTCATGGATGATGTCGATGAGTTCTCCGCTGCTCCAGTAATAGCTTGGCTAATGTATACCAGAGAAACGTTACGCCAGTTATATTACAACGTCAGGACTACTCCGAACATTAATATACTCGAAAAATGTGGTCGACAGAGGCTAGAAGTGTTAGCTCTTGCACACAATACGATCACTGGAGTCGAACCGAGTTACCAAAAATTCCCTTGCTTGAAGTTTCTTTCGTTAAGTTACGTGAGTATGTCGGCTTTAGACTTGACTCTTTTCCTCACAGCCTGCCCAAAAGTCGAGGTCTTGAATCTTGTTAGTATAGACATCGTTATGTCTGATCCACAAGCGACAATGGAGCTGACGAGTAACTCTTTGAAAGATATCTATGTCGAAGCCGTTAGTTTGGATAAAATCATTCTGGAGGCCGATAGTCTTGAGAAGCTGCATTTGAAAGATTGTACGCTTGAGGATTTCGAGCTTGTCAGCAAGGGGAAGTTAAAACTTCTTAAGATCGATGATGTCAGCGTCATCCATCTCGATATTGGTGAGAGTGCTGAAAATCTCGAGATCGTGGACGTCAGTAATTTCACAATCATGTGGTCTAAGTTCCATCATATGATAGCAAAATCGTCAAAGCTGAGGAGATTGAGGCTATGGCAAGTTGTATTCGATGATGATGATGAGGCAGTGGATATCGAGACGATTTCCGCTTGTTTTCCTCAATTAAGTCATTTGTCATTGAGCTACGAACTAAGAGAGACGGGACTTCAGTATGGATCGGAAGATTCTTTTCGATTGGAAAATGTGGTTGTCCTGGAGCTCGGATGGATGGTGATTAGTGACTTGTTCTCGCATTGGGTAGCGGGCCTACTCGAAAGGTGCCCGAACTTGAGGAAGTTGGTAATTTATGGGGTTGTTTCAGAAACCAAAACGCACGAAGAATGCCATACGTTAGCCAACTTCACGTCTTTTATTGTAAGGCTTATGAGGAAATATTTGCATGTACATGTTCAGTTTGAATATGAATAGATTTTTGAACAGTTGTTCTCTGCTTGGAGGTACATGATCCTTAGTGCTGATTGTCTTTTTTTGTATATTGGTGTAACACTGTTCTTTATGATAAATTTTGTCGTTCGCCAAATTTGAAATTATTTTCTTTCAATTCAAGTAAGCATATCGTTTGCATTTCTTCTATCCTTGTTGATACTAGTTTGTGCAGTAATGTGCACTGCTTCTGTTGTTACTAATTTTCCTCAATCCTCTGCCTTTTCTTAATTTTTTTTTTTTATAAGGAAGCTTCCTTGTCCGCGTTTTAGTTCATTGATATAGATGCATGGAGTTGAAAAAAAATAAAAAAATTAGCTGGTATTGACAAAGGGAAAAACGCCATAGTGCTAAAATAAACAGTATATTCACGCTCTTTTGTTTCTCTTTTTCCTTTGGTAGGTGCTGTGTATATATACATTCTTGAAATACAGATATAGTTGCTGATTCCTACTTTTTCTTTTCTCTCCTGAAATCTGATGCATAATTGAGAATACCCTTTTCATTTGAGGACCTAATTTAAGTGAATCCTTCTCCTGACCAGTTTTAGAGCCTTCCCTTTTCTTTATATATATATTAATAGAAAAAATTTATGTATGGAATTTGGTGTGTGCAAGTTGGTCTAGACACCCACTATTAGAAAACATATTATCTATGAGATTTGTAATGGGGTAAAATCCTGAAGTGAGATAAGGAAAGAGCTTAATTTTCTTGATAAATGTGAATTTATTGAAGGATTCAGCCTTAGGTTGTTCGGTAATTTTGTTTTTTACACTTTGAGTAGCTGAAATAATTCAACTTCTGCCTTAGGGAGATATTGTTTTTTCACTGCAGTCTGAGGGGTTGGAAAAATGCGAGTAAGTGGAGAAACAGTGATGAGGTTAGCAGAGAATAAAAGATTAAGCAAGGCTATAGTGATGGAGAGGACTCTAAATATTGAGCTACACTTCTGCCTTCTACACAAAAGATATATATGCTTCACTGGTGGAAGCTTACGGAGAAGTCAGCTGGAAAATCAGATCTCTTCATGGCTGTACTGCTATATTTATATATATATATATATATATTTTCTTTTTTCATATGACTGAGAAATCTATCTCAGCCAACCCTTAAGACCAACCGCAGCTTTTGAAACTCGGGGATAATGGGCCTGCCTCTACCCTTCTCCACTTAAATACTCGACTTAGTTTTGCTGCACGTATATATAGGGATACTGGCTTGAAAAATCAAGCTGTTTGATAGCTTTTCAGTCTGTAAAAGTTGCTAATTTGGCTTGATTTTGCAGCATCTAAATTACTGCACGTGGAAAGAAAATCCAAAAGACACAAGAAAACCCGAAAAATCTAAACTATAGGTTGTAGGAATAAACCTTAACAACAACATACAAACATAACTATACACATAATTAACTACTTTAAACAATTTAAAGCGTAAAATTCTTCTAGAGAATATCTTTCTCTTTCAGTTCAGATTACCCTTACATTTCCGGCACTCTTTGAACTTACAGACATAATATCTTATATAGTCAAACCTCTATAACATCCATCCTCTATAACAACATTTCACTATAACGGCCAAGTTTTTTTTGGAACCGAATTTTCATGTTATGTTCTATTATATGTTTTCTGCAACAGCATTTTGCTATAACAAAAAAAATATATACAAATAAATGACGCGGTTATAGAGAGGTTTGACTGTATCAATGACTGAAGCGACATATTCTCCAGGTTTTGTCCTCGGCTATGTACTTCTGATCTTACTCATGCTTGTGAAGAGAGACTTCAGTTTGACTTTAGATAACTATCTAACCACAAGTAATGTGATAGAAGAAGGGAAGTAAAAGGAGAGGAAAGAACAGGTATTAGCTTTTTAACCTGTCTGAAGTTGCGCAAAACACTTCCTCTATCTCATTTTTCAAGACATACTTGGTCCAACAGTAAAACTAGGAAAATTGTTTGACTTGCAAATTTATCTCGATATTAGTAGTATTAATGTTATCAAATGCGAAAAGCATAAAAACATCAAAATATGGAGCTTTAACCGCAAAGTCAAATAACGTGTGCAACTTTGACGCAAAGCCAGGGGTGGGTGTAACTTGTCGCTACTGGTTCATATGAACCCCGTACTTTCAGGACGGAGTGTAAATTTATGAGTAAAAATTCACTAAAAACAATAAAGGGTAGATACGAACCTATAGCTTTTACAATATAATAGGTGCAATGCTAACCCTAAAAATTGAACCTATAGAGTTCAAATCCTGGATCTGCCTCTGAGTAGAGCATAAAATGAAAAAAATAAGAAATTTACAATGTACAGGAAAAAATTACTATAAACATTATAAAACTGCAATTAATTGAAAAATAAAATGTGAAAACTATGTCAATCAACTACAAAAAAATTCTTAAGTTCTGCTTAGAATGAAAGATACATGTTCTTTCTAATCCAGTTTGGTGACTAGTTTTCTTATACTAATTTGTGATTTCCTATTTCTAATCTAAACATATTCATACATCATGTTTCCTTAACAAATGATGTATCATTTCTTCGGCTATATCTATCTGTTCGTGTCGGCTTCTTCAAGTTATTGATTGGCTGGTTTCTGCTGAGGCACACTTGGTGTCACTTTGGCGTCTTTGCTGAAGCACCTAAGTAAACATGAAGTGCGCAACCTTTCTCAAGCACGCGCTGACAACACTTCATAGAACAAATAAACAACAACTGATGACAAGTCGATTTGGTACGGAGAACATGAGGACCTAATGTAAAGCTTGAATTGTTAAATGAATAACCTTATGAAACTTTTGAAGGGTGGACAGAATATTAGTAGTTATATAAGCATGTCAAGCATGTCTGCCCTGTAAATTTTGAGCAAATGATTGAAGTTATACAAGTCTTTTATTGGGATGGCGTGTATTGCCTAGATCACTATTCTTTTTCTTTCTATGTATCCTGTATATCTTCCGTTACTAATAACTTATGTGGCTCTTAGTCTTCTTCAGTGTTAATGTTGGCATAAGATGAGTTTAAAAGGTATAGCATATGGTCAGTGAGGATTCATATAGCCGACCCAACTTGTTTGGGACTGAGGCATAGTGTTATTTATGTTGTTGTTAGTGTTCTTCAACATTAATCCCAATTGACTTCTCTATAACCCCTTTCCGATGAGTCATATGATAATATAAATGGCTCTGCAGTTCCAGTAGAACATGCTTTAACTTTGGTTAATGCCTGATTTAATGTTTGACCATTTTTGGTGTACTTTTGTTTCATTTCTTTGCTGTTGTTATCCTGTATCATGCTCCCTACATATCTGTCACAATTTTGATTTCTTTGGAGAAAATGTAGCTTGGACAATTAGACATCCAACCCGTAATCGCAAGAAATCAATTGCAAGAGCGGAACTCTACAACTGAGCTATATCCCTCCGAGCCAAGTGGAGCATGGATGAAGTAGTTATATACTTCTTTTATTCTTTTCCCTGTTGCAGTTATATGCTTCTTTTATTCTTTTCCCTGTTGCAGTTGCCCCATGTTGGACTTGAATCAGAGACCTTGCTCGTGAAGTATATCATCGCACCTACGTGTCTAGTAGGAAGAGTTTTGTTCCCTTCCAGACACTTTTTGGTATCATGAATGACTTATCAGGTTGAACGAAAAAAACAAAAAAGAAGACGATATGGACTATTCTGTAAGTTGGCTGGACAGTGAAGGCATTATTTGAAGTTGCTATACTACATCATACCTGATTTGTCCATTCATTTTTGAAATGACACTTCCACAAAGTATTTTACTGTTGTTAAATAGTTTTTTCCTTTGTATCAGGTTATCCTTTAGTAGGTCACACGTTTTATGCAGTGTTGCAGAACATGTATGCAATCTATGTTCACAATGTGTTTGTAATGGTAATTCAGATGTGTTTCCGATGAGGACTTGATCTTGTGTATATTCTATTAGCAGTGCTACACATCTGATGAAGCCTTTTTTTTCCCAGTCATCTGATGAAACCAAAAGAGTCTCTAGGATCTATTTTTTAGAATAATGAGTACTATTTTTCGATTAAATAGCATTTAACCAACCTGGTAGCCAGGTGCTTTCTACCAGCTTTAAATGCCGGGCAACTGCACATATTTCACTAGTACGTACAAATTACTTATTCGGATGTAACAAAGTTGTAATAACTGCAGCCAGTGTCGGCATGAGATGTCTGTTCTTGATTAACAGTCTTATAATATGGGAAATGCCACATTTTCTGTACAATGTGGAATATAGGAACAAAATCATTTGAATGAAGACTTCTCTTTTTTACTTTATCAAAAAGCAAAATGGATTTTGTGATGAAGATACATAGGGATATCACTACTTTCTCTAATACATCTCTTTATAGTTGTCTTGTGTCCCCCTACAGGAAAATGTACCAGCCAGGAAGACGTGCATATATCACCTTTTCCTTTGTGAATATTGGTGTTTTGTGCTCATAAGCCTAAGTCGTGTTAGGTAGAGTTATTCGATATCTTTGCTGGTTGGAAATACAAGTACTCTGCAAATGCAGATCCCTGACTTGAATTTTTTAGGTTCCAGTTTAGAATTTTAGCACAATTTATTTGATTTATTGGGTTCAAAATCTATTATTCGACTTATTTTAGTGTATCTTTTAACATATATACGAGATCTGAGTCAACTGTTGGGTTCTGATCATACCTAATTTATTTTGGTATGATAATGATGATGATACCGAAAATATAGAACCAAACTATTTAAAAACCGTACCAAACTGTCGACAAATATCCCTAGAGCACCCCTTGGTACCTGCATAAACACAAGTTTTTTATTTATATAAAATGAGTACATCTCAAATCTGGTGCATATTTGGTTATATTAGTAAGGTAAGAGTTTAAAACATATTGCTCTAATATAACGAAAAGTAGATCCAAAATAGGGATAAAGTTGAAATGTTTGAAAATTTCAAACATTAGTTTATTGTGTAGTGAAATTTTCTATGTTGCAAAATAGATGTAACTGTAAACAAATATAAGCAGCATGTTGGACAATTAATTTAGAATATAACACTACATTAGTGAGTGTTAAGTTTTTGGGTTTTCCCTTTCTATATGGAAGTGGATTAATAAAATATAATCCAATTTGGACCAGGCCAATTTTGCCCAAAATTTCCTCTATATATAGGATCAATTTAGGTCTTATTCACAACACAAGAGTGAATTCATAGCAGCCATATAGAGAGAAAAACGTGAGAGAGAAAACAGATTTTCGTTCACAAATTTTCTGCTACAGCAGTCCGCTTTAAATTGCGTTTCCTGATTCGTTAACCGTTGGATCGTGCTGAAGTATGAACTAGGGGTTCTCAACATCTGGTTCTTCGATTTCAACGGTGGAGATCGGATTTTGTGGTTTGTAGCTCCAGTTTTCGAGTACGAACAATAGCTCATTTTTGGGGGTGATTTCTCTCTTTTCTTCACTGGTTTTGGTCCTATCTTTTATGTATTGTTGCTCCGTGCTTGGCTTTGTTGTTGTAGCCATTTGGAGAACATTGTTGTAACTCTTGTTGTTTATAGTGGAGCTTTTGTGGCCGGAGGTCCCGTGGATATTTCCTCTTCACCTTGAACGGGTTTTAGCACGTAAATTTGGTGTCTCTTCCATTCGATTTATTTTTGCTTGCTTTGCTATTTTATTGTTGGTATAGCTGCTGCTTGGATTTCCATTTGTGCTAGTGTTTATTGTCTTCTCTTGGTTCAAATAGTGTGGGAAGTTTCGACTTGGGTATTTCTTCCGCTGTTATCTCGTCGTGCAATTTGGTTATTGCTTGTTTCTTCCCAACAAAGTGGTATCAGAGCTTGCGATTGTATTTGGTTGTGTTGAATATCTATTTGAATGATGGAGGCAAATATGAGCAAGATGGCTTATTTAAATGGCAGTAATTACCATATTTGGAAAAACAAGATGAAAGATCTTCTATTTGTCAAGAAATTGCATTTACCTGTGTTTGCTTCTAAGAAACCCGAGTCTATTGAAAATGAGGATTGAGAATTTGAGCACTTACAGGTTTGTGGCTATATTAGGCAATAGGTTGAAGATAATGTTCGAAATTATATTGTGAACGAGACAAATGCTAAAAGCTTGTGGGAAAAGCTCGAGACATTTTATGCTTCAAATACTGGCAATAATAAGTTGTTCCTACTAAAACAATTGATGAATATTAGATACAAAGAGGGCATCCCTATTTCTAATCATATCAATGATTTTCAGGGTGTGTCCTTGATCAGCTATCTGGAATGGGTGTCAAGTTTGATGAAGAAATATAGGGACTTTGGCTTCTTAATACTCTGCCAGACTCTTGGGAAACTCTTCGAGTTTCTTTGACTAATTCTGCTCCCAGTGATGGTGTAACTACGGAATATGCTAAGAGTGATGTTTTGAATGAAGAGATGAGAAGAAGATCTCAAGCTTCGTCTTTTTCAACTTCATACTCCGATGTTTTAGTTACTGAAGACAGGGGCAGAAGTAGTTTCAGAGGTCAAAATGATAGAGGTAAAAGTAGAAGCAAGTCAAGAACCTCCTGGTACAAGCAGATACAAGAATCTTACATGTGACTATTGTCACTTGAAAGGTCACATCAAGAAACATTGCTACAAGTTTAAGAGAGACCAGAAAAGGCAAAAAAAAAGGCGATAATGAAAATCGTGTTGTTGTTGTTGCTGAAAATGATCTTCTCGTTGCTTGTCGTAAAAATGATATCAATCTTGTTTGTGATGAGTCTACCTGATTTGTGGATTCAGGTGCCACTTCTCATATCACGCCAAAGAAGGAATTATTTTCTTCTTATACTCCGGGTAATTTTGAAAATTTACGAATGGAAAATGATAGTGAGGTTGAGGTACTTGGTATTGGCACAGTTTGCTTGAATATTAAGAACGGTTTGAGGTTGGTTCTTAACAATGTCAAGCATGCTCCAGATGTTCGTCTGAATTTAATTTCTGTAGGAAAGCTTGATGATGAGGGTTATGATCAAACCGTTGGTGGTGGCCAGTAGAAGCTAATTAGAGGTTCAATGGTTGTGGCTCGAGGTTACAAGATGTCTGACTTGTACTTATTTCAGGGCTCCATTTGTGGTGACTCAGTAAATTTGGTGGAGAATGATACTTCATCAGAATTATGGCATAGAAGGCTGAGTCATATGAGCGAGAAAGGGATTGATAACTTGGCTAAGAAGAATGTGCTTTCTGGAGTGAAACAAGCAAAGTTAAAGAGATGTGTTCATTGCTTAGTCGGGAAACAGAAAAGAGTTTCTTTTCAGAGTCATTCACCTTCAAGAAAGCTGGATTTACTGGAGTTGGTACATTCTGATTTATGTGGTCCTTTTAAAGTAAGCTCTCGTGGTGGTGCACTTTACTTTGTGACTTTTATTGATGATCATTCTCACAAACTCTGGGTATTTCCTTTGAAGTCCAAGGATCAAGTACTTGATGTGTTCAAGACTTTTCAGGCCTTGGTTGAGAGACAGACAAGGAAGAAACTAAAATGCATCCATCAGACAATGGTGGTGAATACATTGGTCCCTTTGATAATTATTGTAGACAACAGGGTATTCGGCATCAGAAAACTCCTTCAAAGACTCCTCAGTTAAATGGTCTAGCAGAGAGGATGAACATAACTCTAGTTGAGAGGGTTAGATGTTTGCTTTCAAATGCTAAGCTGCCAGATTCATTTTGGGCAGAAGCACTTAATACTGCTGCTTATGTTATCAATTTATCTCCTACTGTTGCTTTGGATGGTGATGTCCCTGACAAAGTTTGGTTTGGTAAGGATGTCTTATGCTCATTTGAGAGTCTTCGGGTGCAAGGACTTTGTGCATGTTCCTAAGGATGAGAGGTCAAAGCTGGAAGTTAAAACTAGGCAGTGTATCTTCATTGGTTATGGTCAAGACGAATTTGGCTATCGTTTCTATGATCCAGTTGAGAAGAAACTTGTTAGAAGCCGTGATGTTGTGTTCTTTGAAGACCAAACAATTGAAGTTTGACAAAGCTGAGAAGGTTGATTCTCAGAGCAATGAGAGCTTTGTTGATGTTGATCCAGTTCCTGCGACTATTGCACCTGAAGAAAATCTTCAAAATAATAAAGATCAAGTTGATAATGAAGATAATGATCATGTTCAGAATGACCAACATGATGTTGTTGATGCTCCAGTGGAAGATGATGTGGTTGGCCAGCAACCAGTTGCTATTGATGTTCCAGAGAGTTCTCTCAGAAGATCTATTAGAGAGAAAGTGCCTTCATCTCGTTATTATCCCAATGAGTTTGTACTTTTGACTAACGGGCGAGAACCTGAAAGTTTTGATGTAAGATACTATTGGATTAGAGAAGTGTTGAATTCTAAGTTGTTTGAACTTGAGAAGATTCACACCGAGGATAATGGTTCGGATATGTTGACCAAAGCTTTGCCAAGAGGGAAGTTTGAAGAGTGTTGCTTGATCGCCGGGATGGCGGTTTCCTCCACATAGTCGGGAAGGGGAGAATTGTTAGGTTTTTGGGTTTTCTCTTCCTATGTGGAAGTGGATTAATAAAACTCAATCCAATTTGGACCAGACCAATTTTGCCCAAAATTTCATCTATATATAGGATCAATTTAGGTCTTATTTTCACAACACAAGAGTGAATTCATAGCAGCCATATAGAGAGAAAAACGTGAGAGAGAAAACAGATTTTTGTCTAGAAATTTTCTGCTACAGCAGTCCGTTTTAAATTGTGTTTCCTAATTCGTTAACCGTTGGATCGTGCTGAAATTTGAACTGGTGGTTCTCAACATCTGGTTCTTCTATTTCAACGGTGGAGATCGGATTTTATGGTCTGTAGCTCCAGTTTTCGAGTACGAACAGTAGCTTATTTTTGGGGGTGATTTCTCTCTTTTCTTCCCTGGTTTTGGTGCTATCTTTTATGTATTGTTGCTCCGTACTTGGCTTTGTTGTTGTAGCTATTTGGAGAACATTGTTGTAACTCTTGTTGTTTATAGTGGAGCTTTTGTGGGCCGAAGGTCCCGTAGATGTTTCCTTTTCACCTTGAAGGGGGTTTTACCACGTAAATTTGGTGTCTCTTCCATTCGATTTATTTTTGCTTGCTTTGCTATTTTATTGTTGGTATAGCTGCTACCTGGATTTCCATTTGTGTTAGTGTTTATTGTCTTCTCTTGGTTCAAATAGTTTGGAAAGTTTCGACTTGGGTATTTCTTCCGCTGTTATCTCGTCGTGCAATTTGATTATTGCTTGTTTCTTTCCAATAGTGAGATCTTTAATGTCCACTCTAGCTAAAGTATTCTTTATTCAATTTTTATACCTGACAAAGTAAATCAATTTTTCACTATCTAGCATAACATAATTATTTATTGCATATTTTAAGTTTCAATTACCAGTTGGTCAGTTTTAACCGTACTAGTCTTGCCTCTTTGGCTCGCGCTTTGCATGTGTACTTATAAAATAAGAAAATACTTTTAAAAAATCACATAATATTAAACATCTTAGTTATAAATAAAAACAAACAATTGTCCTAGTTCTTGAAAATATTGTGGTTTGATAGTCCAAAACTCTTGAAATATTAATGATGATTAACGTTTATCCCATTAAGAGCTCGTTTGGTAGGAGGTCTTAGTTAAAATAGTCATGGTATTAAATGTGATATTATTTTATAGCATGTTTGGTTGGCATTTTGGGGCGTGTATAACTAATACATGGATTATTTAATACACCAAAGGGTGTATTATCTTATCCCACCACCACCCGGGGATAACTTATCCATGAATAGCTTATTCATGGATAAAAAACTAAAATGACAAAATTGGTCTTGTTTTGTTTCAAGAAACCTATAAAGGCCAAGCATCTAAGGGTATAATTGTAACAAATTATTTTTTAAGTTTTAAAAATAAATAAATATTCAAATGGTATCTTTTGTGTCCAATTTCAGTGCAATGAACCAAACACCCAACAAACATAATCCCTGTATTACTAATCCGTGTATTACTAATCCCTACATTACTAATTCTTGCATTATTAATCCATGTATAACTTGTCTTTGGACCAAACGACCCCTAAGCGATAAAGGGATCCGTAACTTTTGCTTTTCCTCGGTTTTTTTTCTTCTTATAATTTTTGGTTGCCCCTTCATTTTTAGTAAGCATTTTGGTCTTTTAACTTTTCAATTTTTGGTTTAACATTATATGTTGTATTTAAATTTTTATCAATGCGACCAAGTAATGTTCAAATAACTTTAATTATGCCATTCTTTTAACATATCAATTAGCTTGACAATTTTTCTTTTTTGGTTCTATTTTAATATTTCAACAACACAGTTAATTACATGTGAATGTGAGTAATGTTGACTATGATTGCAAATACTTCACGACTAAAGTATTATGCCTTACCTTTGAGAAAGCCTCCTTTTTACAGTTGCATATATATTAATTAGAAGTTGTTGTAGCATGAAGGTAGTATTTTATAGAGCTTGTAAATAATTTTAATCAATATGTCTTTCTTGGCAAAGCTAGTAATAATTGTCATTGTCAATTTCATGATGTACAACTGTAAAGAAATAGTTACCTCTGATAGAAATACTTAATAGTTACTAACATCAAAATTATGATTCCTTCCATATATGAATATGGCAGAAGAATATTAGTTGAATTGTATATCGAAATATAGAATAGGTGTCAAATTTAATTAACATCCTTTAGGAAACAGTAGGAGTAAGGTCTGCGTACACTCTATCCTCCTCAGACCCACGTTGTGGGATTTCACTGGGTTGTTGTTGTTGTTGTAGGCGCCCATAGACTAATAATTAAAGAAATTGAACTTCTAGAAAATCAATTAAACTTGCATAGTAACAAAAAAAGAGTTAAAATAAACCAAAATAACAAGTGGCATAATTTTTTTCAAGTGGCCAACTTAGTCCCTAATCAAGATCAACCATTAACTAATGAAACGAAAGAAATATGAATAGCTCAAGACTCTACAGAGAAAAACAGCCTGAACAATTCGAGTTTAGATTAATTTGCATATTTTAAAATTTGACCAGGAGTTTGATACTACAATTGATGATAATATAACGATTTAGGTCACGACATGATCTTTCAAGGGATCATATAACAACAGTAAGAAACAAAATCAATGAGAAATTATGGAAATATATATGGCAAGGAGTAACTTAATACCACAACAGTCATAAACAGTAGCAGAAAACGAAATAAATTTACTGTGTTTATGGTTGTGTAAATAACTTTCTTGGTGATTAATCAGAAAGCTAGGTACCAAAAAAAAAAAAAAAAGAACTGAACTTACCAAATTTAATACTTGCAAATGAATCATGGTTTGCAGACTGAGTGATATATATCAAATGAAATGATTAATATTCTTAAATGGGAAAAATATTTTTCCATTGATAGTAGTTTGTCAGAACAAAAAAGGGTTAAGTGAGTTGCACCTTTTATAATGTAAAACGAAGGAGGTCAAAAGGCTGATATATAGATGAATGCTAGTATTAATATCTGAAAAATGCATGAGACAAACGGATAAGGATTGAATAATTTTTACAATTGTTGGAAGATGAAAAAGTCCACTTATTATGGACATTACCTGACATAGATTTTTTTATTAATGTAAAGGGCAAAATGCTCGGACATTTTCGTAAACTTTAGGCTTAGCAGCTTTTAGTATTATATGATACTCCCTTCATTTCATAATAAGTGTTATCTTAACCAATTTTTTTATCCCATAATAAGTGTCATCTTAGGATACCAATGCATATATTGACTATTTTTTTCCATCTTTGTTCTTGGACAAAAAAGGCAAATTTCTTTATTCAAGGTCAAAAGTTGGATTCACAATGTCAAATTTTGAGTTTCACGTGAAAATGAAAGTTTTGGCCCATGAAGATGAGATTAGTAAGATGCAAAAGAAGTAGTAGTACTCTAAATGATAATGTTGGATTTCCAATGTCAAAAGATGAACTACTTGTGAATGTTCTAATCATCAAGAAGATTTTTTTTTACATAAGGATAATTTGGTAAACTTTATACTTCAGCATTGATTTCTTAATATGAGTGTTTTTGGCTAAGGTAACACTTTTTATGGGACAGAGGGAGTACTTAGTTTCAAAGTTTTCTTTTTAGAATTTACTTTAGTGTCACTTTTGGTTTCAAGTGTTTTTTTGGTGCTTCATTTGCGTCAGCAACCAAAGGTAGATAGGCAATTGACTTTAGGTGAGACAGAGACAAAATAAAATAATCATAAATCTGTTTCATTGATTAGAAAATAAGATTCTGAAAGATATTTTTTTTTTCTTCAGATTTGCTCCATAGTTAACATGAATACAAAGAATTGTTAGCTGAAAATAAATTCTTTATCTCATGAAAGGGAATAATTAATTAAAAAATCATTTAGAGACTACTGCACGTATACTTTTGACTTTTTATAAGTGGTGCCCATATCAATTTGCGTATATCTAAAATAGTTCATCATATATTTACTATTTTCTCTCGAATAACTCATGCTCATTAAACCTTAAACAGATTCACTGATGACTATCAAATGTGTTTATATAATAACTAGCAGTTGTAATCAGAGGCGATGGATAGGTTGGTCTATAGCCTATAACTTCAATAAGATGCGTTATATGTACTTTGTCAGTAAAATTTTATATTCTTCTATCTTGTTGTAAAATCATTCTAAAAGAGTTAGTTAAATATATCAAAAGATGAAGCAAGAACAATAAAGAGATAAAGAGACAAGAGAAGAGAGATTTCTTATTCATCTAAATGTGTTCAAGTGTGTTCAATATGAATTTCTATGCCTCTATTTATAGTGGTGCATAGAGGCATATAAAAGGGTAGATATAAATATGACATTCAACATATGAGAATGTGGGGAAGATCATGGGTGAAGTGGGAGACATTACATTAAACCTTTGAGATCATGGAGGAAGTGGGAATTTATTTCTAGAGTGGTGGGCATCCACACTTATTATTTCATAACACTCCCCCTTGGATGTCCATGTCTTAATAGATGATGTGCTCCGTTAAAACCTTACTAAGAAAAACCCAGTGGAAAAAAATTCTAGTGAAGGAAAAAGAGTACACATATCTCGTAATACGCATTGCTAGCTGCCTCATTAAAAACCTTGTCAGGAATACCCAGTGGGACAAAACCTCAGCTAAGGGAAAAAGAGTACAGCGCGTATTATACTCCCCCTGATTAAAGTATCACTTAATTCTTGGAGACAACACATCCCAATCTTGTATACCAACTTCTCAAATGTCGAGGTTGGTAATATTTTAGTGAACAGATCCATTAAATTATCAATCGAGCGCATTTGTTGAACATTTATTTCTCCTTTCTGTTGAAGATTATGTCTGGAATTTGACGAAATGTGTTGTATTATGCCTCCTTTGTTATATCCTTCTTTCAATTGAGCTATGCAAGCTTGCTTTGTAAGTAGCTATCACCTTGGCAGGACTTCAATAAGTATCAATAATTGACTGCCATATAGAAAGTCATAATGTGCAGTATCCTTACAAGCAAATCGGTAACTCGCTTTGAAGAACAAACTTCATATAATAATAAAAATAATGTCCTTCATTTTACATAACCAACAAAACCTTGATAGTATTTGTTAGGATAAACAAATTTATATTATTAATTTCTTTTGCAGTATGCAATATAATATACTCATCATTATAATGAGGTCAAAATGATGTTTATTTACATTTAGCGACATCACAACCATGGGGTACTCAATAGAATTGCTTTAACCTATATAAAGATTTGTTGAAGCTTTATTTTCGTAAACCTTAAATGCTTCAAACCAATTTAAATCCCTACGGATTTTCTTTCGTTGTCTATATAGCCATATTGACAACAATTAATTATACGCATTCAAAATTTTCATATATTTCCAGACTGATAAGAAACCTCATTGCATCCACCACAGGAGAATACATACATCTCCATACAATAATGTCAGGACTTTTGCGAAAAATCTTTATGCCCCAAGGCACAAGCCGTACTTGATATTTACGGTTTTTATTTCTCATTTTACTTTTCGCACAAGAATCCATTTGTACCCCCACTGACATTATACCTTGAGGTCCTTGGACTATAGGTCCAAAACATCACTATTCCAAATGAAAAAAAATATACTTTAAATGTGTATTTTATTTGGCCAATCATTATATCTGTCCATATTCTTTGTCAGATTTGAATTCAAGATCCTCATCACCATTATAATGTTGAGCGCTACATTATTTCAAAGATACCGTCGACGGTCATTTGATATCGATTCCAATGGGACATAACTTATCAAGATCTCTTCATTTTTTATCTATTTCAGGTACCTGAACCTTTCTCAAGGTTTTATGAAGGTTATATCGTGGTGCTCTTTAGAGCACTTGCCTCATTATATGACCATCTTAATCATTTGCTCCTCTCCTTCTTCAAGAAATTTTACTTTTGGAACCGATTGGTCTATCGCCATAGACTATGTCCTTCAAGGATTTTAATTCTAACTAGAGCAATTGCAGCTGGAATATGGAATATAATATTCACTTTTGGGTCAGCAAATGTGTCTGGCAATCGACTTGAATTATATTTTGTACGAGGATCATACCAGTGATAATTCATTACATATACCTTATTTTTCAGCCGCTTATCATCCCTGCCCCTAATGCTAGGTAATCTAACATTTACCTCCCAACCTTATTTGGGACCCATCTATGTGCGTTGTGGTGGAGCAATTAAATCATATACCGCACATTCAAATTCCTAGATGGGAATTACTTGGTTCCTGACCCTGAACTAATTGTGATAGGGGAATTATCATAACTTCTTGGCTTGATGCATACAAGAGCTGCTTCATATTAAATAACATATTTCATCCAAAATTTCTTTTTGGGAGTTTTGTTCTCTTAACCAATTGTTTAGCTATAATTGGAGGTATACAATTTCTGCTAAACCAACTTGGATATAAACTAACATATCAATATACTTTTCATAGTTTGAAATTGTGCTCTTTATTTAATAATTTGAGCAAACAACCTTGCAAAAATCAAATTGCAAGTTGATATCAATGCACATGAGACCATAACATAGATGCATCTATTAAAACCATATAATTATAAACCGGTCCACATGGCAGATGACTGAGGCCCATATATATATATATATATATATATATATATATATATATATATATATATCACCTTTTATACGCTCCAAAATCATGGGATACAATCCCAACCTTAGCTGGTAAATTAATCAATTTTTCATCATGAGAACAAGCAGCACAAGAGAATTCTTGAAGAATTTCTTCAAAATATAACCACATAAATTCTCAATTATTTTCGCATCACATTAGAACCGGGATGGTCAACAGGTCATGCCAACCTTCATAGCATGTGATTCCATCATGCTTATATTTATGTGGTACAAATTCAGAGAAAAAACGGACAACATTTCACATACATTTTGTTTTCCGACTATAGATGTAGTAATATGAAGATATTAAACCTTCCCATAATTTATAGTCTCAATATAATTCATTTCTGGCCAATGCCTTTGAAACTTAAAAAGTTTCTTTTGAGACTTACTACAACACTAATATTATGGACAATTTCATTCCTCTGGGTAGTAACATATTAGTTTTTCCAAAGCTCCCAATTAATTATGTACACATATTTCATAATACCATCCATATGGTGAACATCTCCTTTTAGGGAGTAATTGTCATTATCGTCATGGTCAAAACCTTTATATGCAAGATTTATTTCTTGCTTTTACCCTTTGGTAATTCATGATAAAACACACCACAATATTTATGACGTACTAAAAGTACGTGACCAAATTAAATGACCATTTATGCCAAAATATTTTCTTTCTATTTATCTCAAATCTTCCGTAGAGGTGAGTTGTGGTATTTGTTCAACCATACATAAGCATGTCCTTATCCATAATTTTTATCGCATCTTGACGGAATCACTTTCACGATGCTTATTACAAGTCACATTCTCGTCAAAGAATTGACTATAACCATTTGTTCGTGCTTCATAAATTTTCCTTATAAAGCCCATTGTCATGCCTTGACATTTATCATATATATGTATGACCCACCTCAACATCACTTTGAAATTGTATTCTTTTCTTTTGATGGAGAATTTATAAATTGTTATCAAATTAGGTCGCACGACAACCGCGTGCCCAATGACCTTTCATACCATATTGATGACAAAAATTACCTTCACGTTTAGAAGAACCATTTTGAAAACCCACAATGTTCTTTCTCTTATATTACCACAATGATGATTAACATTACTTTGTCATTTGCCACGCCCACGTTCATTCGTTTAACCACTTATTTTCATTTAGACTTATTATGTACTGCTTCCACATTCTCCTCGCGGAATGGAGCATATTAAGTGGGACGCGCTTCACGATTTTTCATCAACTACACATTAGTTTGCCTTAGTCATCATGATTTCATCAATATAGTGCATTGGGACTTGAACCCAACGTCTTATCCATATAAAGACATGTTAGGCCATAAATCGATGGGACTCGAACCCAACATTTTATCATCATGGTGCATCGATACTTCTAACCCGATGTCTTATCCTCTTGGGGTGATGGGACTTGAATCCACTATCTTATCCACCAGCAATGGCATAATAGGCCAAACTGAAATTATTTATTTAACACTAGATGGCCTATGCCCGTGTTGCGCACGGGCCCAACACTTCGGATTATAGTGTATCTATGTATATGTAGTTGTGTTTAGATAGTGATAATATATATATATATATATATATATATATATATATATATATATATATATATATATATATATATACACACACACTATGTTATTAATATAACATTGTAGTTTGTGCTCCGTATCTAAAACTTTATTATATTCATGTTTGCTACGAAAATTTATTAATACTTTTTAAAACAGAAGACTTGTTTAAAAGAAAACTATTTTTCTCTCTTTGAGATAAAATAATAGCAATATTTAAGCATCAGTTGATACTTTCAATTTTAATTCGATTAATTTAAAGGTGTAAAATACTTATTATTTTTTTTATCAAATTTTGATTTGGATAATTCTAATTCAAATTATTAAATTATTTTTACATGTTTAAAACGAAACAAAGTAGAAATTGATTTTCTATTTAAATGAAGAAATGCTACTCCCTCTGTTTCAATTTGTTTGAACCTATTTCTTTTTTAGTCTGTGCCAAAATGAATGACCTCATTCCTAATTTGGAAACAAATTCACTTTATGAATGATTTACAACCACACAAATTTTCAAGGCTTATTTTGAACCACAAGTTTTAAAAGTTTCCCCTCTTTCTTAAATGTCGTGCTCGGTCAAATGGGTTCATATAAATTGAAATGGATGGAGTGTTTTTTAATTTTTGGTAAATATTCTCGGTTTAGCTCATTTTACTTATCATGTTGTCTTTTGCATGGTTTTTTAAGGAAACGTGAATTAGAATTATAATTTGACTAATTTACCTTATTCATTATTTGATCTTCATTTGATATTAATCTCTTTTCACATTTATTAGAGTAAGAATAAAAATAAAAAAGTAATTAAATTGTATCTTATTTTTTAAATATATATATTTTAAGTATATTTATTTTAGTAAACATAACAAATAAATGACATGGCAGAATAGCAAATACAGCAATTAAATATTTTGAAGAAAAGAAATAATATGGGGTCCATATTTTTTGCTGTGCAATAATTTCATTTGCTCTCTCTAATGGGTTAATATGCATGTGGCAATGAATCAACTATAATTGACTTGATGGGGATACTTTGGGAATTACTTGAATTTTGTTTGATTTTTTAATATATGGGGTGCACGTTTTTTTTTTTTTTTGACGTTGCCTTTTGTTTTTTAATATGGGGTATATTTTTTTTCATGAGTTTGGAGAGGGTGGGTCCACCTTTTTTTTTTTAATATTGCTTGGCGTTTTTAGTGTGGGGTCCACCTTTTTTTTTCTTTTTTTAAGAGTGACTGACGACGAAGCACGAGTAAACCAATGCTTCTATATAGTAGAAAAATAGAAATACAATAAAGTATTTCTATCTACTTTTTAGAAGAGTTGGTAATATAAAGTATAAAACATTATTTTTTTGCCCTTAAATAAAAAAGTGGGTGGGACCACAAAGGATTTTTTTGCCCTTAAATAAAAAAGTGGGACCGAACACAGACGACGATCTTGCCTCTATAAACCGGCTCTTCTATATAGTAGTAATAGTAAAGTAATACATATAATTTTTTTATCAAATTTTGATTTGGATAATTCTAATTCAAATTATTAAATTAATTTTACATGTTTAAAATGAAACAAAGTAGAAATTTGATTTTCTATTTAAATGAAGAACTTCTATTTTTTAATTTTTAGTAAATATTTTTTGTTTAACTCATTTTACTTGTCATGTTGTTTTTTACACGATTTTTTAAGGAAACGTCAATTAGAATTATAATTTCACTAATTTACCTTATTAATTATTTGATCTCCATTTAATATTATTTTTTCTTTTATGACATTAATTTCTTTTCACATTTATTCGAGTAAGGAAAAAATTAAAAAGTAATTAAATTCTATTTTATTTTAATATATAAGTATTTTAAGTATGTTGTTGTACAATAATTTCATTTGCTCCTACTAATGGGTTGATACACATGTGGCAATGAATCCATCATTATTGATTTAATTATTTAATTTTTGTACTATATAGAAGAGTCGGTTGGCTCAATTTTTTTTTTTACCATTGTTTGTTTTTTTAATATAGGATGCACTTTTTGTTTTTTTAATATTGGTTGATTTTGTTAATATGGGATCCATTTTTTTTTTCCCGTGAGTTTGGAGGTGGTGGGTTCCATTTTTTTTTCTTCTCTTTTCTTTTTTTAGCACTGGTTGGTGTTTAATATGGGGCCCACATTTATATATAAGTATTTTAAGTATGTTGCTGTACAATAATTTCATTTGCTCCCACTAATGAGTTGATACGCATGTGGCAATGAATCCATCATTATTGATTTAATTGTTTGATTTTTGTACTATATAGAAGAGCTGGTTGGCTCAACTTTTTTTTTTACCATTGTTTATTTTTTTAATATAGGATGCACTTTTTTTTTTTAACATTGTTTGTTTTTTTAATATTGGATTCACTTTTTTTTTTTTTAATATTGCTTGATTTTGTTAATATGGGATCCATTTTTTTTTTTCTCGTGAGTTTAGAGGTGGTGGGTTTCAATTTTTTTTCTTCACTTTTTTTTAATACTGGTTGGTGTTTAATATGGGACCCGCATTTTTTTTAATATTAGTTGTTGTTTAATATATATGGGGCCCACAATTTTTAAAAAAAATTGGAACGGACGACGAAATGTTGTTAGAACGGACGACGAAATGTTGAGCCAACCGACTCTTCTATAGGTCGCACGACAACCGCGTGCCCAATGACCTTTCATGCCATATTGATGACAAAGATTACCTTCACCTTTAGAAGAACCATTTTGAAAACCCACAATGTTCTTTCTCTTATATTACCACAATGATGATTAACATTACTTTGTCATTTGCCACGCCCACGTTCATTCGTTTAGCCACTTATTTTCATTTAGACTTATTATGTACTGCTTCCACATTCTCCTCGCGGAATGGAGCATATTAAGTGGGATGCGCTTCACGATTTTTCATCAACTACACATTATTTTGCCTTAGTCATCATGATTTCATCAATATAGTGCATTGGGACTTGAACCCAACGTCTTATCCATATAAAGACATGTTAGGCCATAAATTGATGGGACTCGAACCCAACATTTTATCATCATGGTGCATCGAGACTTCTAATCCGATGTCTTATCCTCTTGGGGCGATGGGACTTGAATCCACTATCTTACCCACCAGCAATGGCATAATAGGCCAAACTGAAATTATTGTAATAGGCCAAACTGAAATTATTTATTTAACATATCTTGACAATGAAATCAATCATGATGGAAGAAAAACTTAGCACATCTTCCAAGAACACTTGGCAAACCTTCTAACAATCTGTCCAAAAAGAACTCCAAATAGCGAAGATTATCAAATCTAAAACAAAGTATAATTGCATGTTTCTAGAAGAACAATATAAGGTAGTACCTGCATCAGATATGTATATCACTTTGCCTTACTAGTATTTGAGTCTTCATATTCAATTATTGTGAACCAATAGGAATAATAATTTATGCACCAAAACTTCTGTTTGAATCACCAACTTAATGATACACCAAGAGACTGGAGAGTTCTCAAAACAATTAATCAAATTTGTCGGCTCCACAATAAACTTACTAATGATAGTCATTTACGAATATTCCTTTACGATCTATCCCTATTTTTAACAAATTGAGATACTTAACTTGAACCTCAAAATATTGTTACTGTTGTTACAACCTGATATTGGCCAAATCTGCACCCCATATATGAAAGCCAAATTATAATTGAAAAATCTTTTAATTTTAAAACAATATTCTCATACACAAACAAAAATAGGGAACCACATAAAATACTATCATGCATCATATACTACCCTTCTTGTTATTGAAAGCATTACCTGGAGCAATTAAACTAATCACCTTTTTCATGGTTGGAAACGGTTAGCATGCGAGAGGCACTTACCAATTAACGGTTTGCATTCCTTTAATTTATGAGCTTCCAATTATAAACATATATAACCAAAATCAATAAAGTATTTAACTTACTTGTTATGACATACACAGTTGTGTCCTATTAGAACTTGTGAAATAATAACAATTGGAATTTGATGATACAGGGGTAACGTGAAAAATATAAGAATCATTCCATACTACTTTTCCTTCTCAGTATGTCAATCAATAAATGATAAAGACAATACTATGAAGCATGGGAAAACAGTCAAACTTGATAACCTTAAATCAGGGACGAAACTTAAGAATATTACCCACTACGTTGATGATCATTAGTAGAGACTCGTGCTGATAACGTGTTGTAAAATCATTCTAAAAGAGTTAGTTAAATATATCAAAAGATGAAGCAAGAACAATAAAGAGATAAAGAGACAAGAGAAGAGAGATTTCTTATTCATCTAAATGTGTTCAAGTGTGTTCAATATGAATTCCTATGCCTCTATTTATAGTGGTGCATAGAGGCATATAAAAGGGTAGATATAAATATGACATTCAACATATGAGAATGTGGGGAAGATCATGGTGAAGTGGGAGACATTACATTAAACCTTTGAGAACATGGAAGAAGTGAGAATTTAGTTCTAGAGTGGTGGACATCCACTTTTATTATTTCATAACATATCTGAAATTAATTTATTTTCAATCTTTTAAGATGCAAAACCATTACTACTAACTACTATTTGTACAATATTCCTTTTCTGTCACCATTAATAACAAAGTCGACATTTTAAAAAAAAAAATTCAAAAAGAAGTCGACATTAATATCTTTTTAGTTTTCTAAGTGCATCCTGGCACATTTTAATGCTTTTTCAGTCTTCGTGACTATTGCAACCGAAAATAATTTAAAATATGACAAAGTTGGTATGTATGCATTAAATCTCCGAAGAGTATCACTAAGGCATGTTTCTTGATTTTTTGGTAGTCGAGCAGATGGGGGGTAACGGACCATCAAGGAATGTGGTGAAATTGATAAAATTTCTACACGTTTAAACAAAGGTCTTGAATAATAGCAGAACTAAAAATTTATACAAGATGATTAAAAAAAATACTAGAATTTCACTTTTGAAATTTAAACTATGTCTTAAAGTAATTTTTGAACCCCTTTGCGAATGCACTAAAATCTTCCCTTATGTTAATAGAATTCAACAGCTCATGCACAACCAAAAAATTCTCACTTTTTGTCCTATTTGCAAAATATAATTTTCCGATAAAGAGGATTAAGTTGAACAACTTGGCGCTACATAGCTCCACCCCTGGTCGGGTACGATGAATTTCCTAATAAAGAGTGCTTCCTCGTTAAATATGTTTTACGCGACGGGAATTTTAATTAGTCGGGTTAGTGAGTTTCAGAATATACATGATGATTGGGGTTGAGGGCAGAGGCGGATTTAGGATTTAAATTTTATACGTTCAATCTTAAGATTTTCGAAAAAGGGCCAAATATACCCCTGTACTATGAGAAAAGGGTCAAATATACCCCTCGTTATACTTTTGGGTCAAATATACCCCCGTCATTATAATTTGGAGCTAAATATACCCCTCATCTGTTAAAATTATCCGATGTGGACATCTCATCCTACTTGGCTGCTACACATTTGATGAGGTGGATGTCACGCGACATGTCACCTCAACACCCTTAATCCATTTTACCCCTTTCCTCTGTTTATTTTTCCACCACTAAAATTTCTTTCCCCTCCACCACCATTGCTACCATTACCGCCACCACGACAACTCTCCATTTGTCCCTTTACAAATTTCTGTAGGAAGACTGATAGAAGTGTTTCCCAAATCTAGTGTGATGTATCGATAGACTGAAAATACAAGTGATATAGGTTAGACAGTTGAGCCCCCCCCCCCCCCCCCCCCCCTCCGCCCCTCTCCCTCTTTCTCTTCTTGTTCAACTAATTTATGGTTCAACGGAGGACAAGACTCTATAGTCTGGTGAAGCTATAGGAGACAGTGTGATATGCCTTGCAAACTGATCATATATGCTGCAAGGAAGTTTAAATGATTGGACTGGGAGTAGGCATGTTCAAACTCTCTCTCTCTCTTTTTTTTTTTTTTTTTTTTTTTTTTTTTTTAGTAATTTTGGTGCATATAATTTTTTTTTCAGGACCTTGAACCTTTTGTTTTTTTTTTGGTTTTGGAAATTGTAATTGATGAGGATAAATTTGTAAAGGGACAAATGGAGAGTTGGTCGTGGTGGCGGTAAAGAAAATTTTAACGGTGAAAGAACAAATAGAGAAGAGAGGTAAAATGGGTTAGGCGTGTTGAGGTGGCATGTCACGTGTCATCCACCTCATCAAATGTGTAGCTACCAAGTAGGATGAGATGTCCACATTGGACAACTTTAACGGATAAGGGGTATATTTGATCCTAAAGTATAATGGCAGGGATATATTTGGCCCAAAAATATAACGAGGGGTATATTTGGCCCTTTTCCGTAAGATTTTTAACATTGAACCCATTATATTTTCAAAATTAGGGGTTCATATACACTAATTATTGCAATTTTAATAATTTTTTACACATAAATTTAAGTTTCGCAGCGAAAATTTAGGGTTCAGTTAATGCCTACCTTGTAGGCTAGATACGCCTCTGGTTGGTGGTTTGGGGGGGGGGGGGGGGGGGGGAGGAGCGGCGAGATGTTTAGGATTGGAACGTATATAGAAAACTTTCAGCAACTATGAGGTCATAATTAGACAGTTCATTTTCCCAACCAAGAAATAAACATTTCTCCTGGTAGCAAAATGGTGGGAATATTTACAAGTTTTGATCAACTTCCAGAAGATATAATCATGGAGATATTCTCAATTCTGCCTGTGAAATCTATACTGAAACTCAAAGCTGTCTGCAAATACTGGTACTTACTCATTCAAACTCCAAATTTTATTATCAAACACTTTTGCCACAAAACCAATCATGCAATTCTATTTGTTCATATCTATTTCTTGGACAAAAACCAATTATCTCTCTCAAATAATGAATCCCCTTTACTCCAAGATTTTTATCTCCACAAATCCACTTCTTTAAAGCCAGTGATTGGCCCCTTAAATGGCCTCTTTTTTGTGCACAATCTTGATAAGAATGAAATGGCTCTGTGGAACCCCGCAACAGAGGAAATCAAGAAAATAACAATATCAAGTCCACCTCTTTATCCTTCGCTCCCGTATCAGATTCTTCAAAAATACAATACTTCTAAAGGTTCCGCCATGCACCCGGCGACATTTTTGAAGAGTTCGAGCAACACAAATTTTAACCTATGTTGCTCGGACTCTCCAGAAATGTTGTCGCACCCGTGTCGGATTCTCGAGAAACACACTGCTTCTGAAGGTTCTGACACACACCCGTCGATATTTTTAAAGGGTCCGAGCGAGAGAGATTTTAGGTCTTATGCTCATCATTTTGGTTTTGGAATGGACCCTTTGAGTAAAGATTACAAAGTTGTATGGATAAGAGATTACTTTTGGAAAGAAGAAACATTTACAAGAAGTGCATCAGCTGTTGTTTCAGTGTATAGACTAAGTACTGATTCTTGGAGGCATTTTGAGGACACTACATTTTTGAGTAGTCATATAGTTATGTCATATTTTGATTCATATCTTGATGGATTTTATTACTGGAAGAAAATTGATGCTGAACAGAACTGTGAAATTCTTGCATTTGATTTTAGAAATGAAACGTTTCAAGTTATACAAACTCCAGATGTGTTCAATTCAAATTTGGGAACACTTGGTTTGTATGATGGTTGTGTTTCTATGTTCTTTCATTTTGTTGTTCAGAGCAAAACATGTATTGAGATTTGGGTGATGGAAAGGTTTGGATTTTGGACTAAAAGATTGGTTCTTGAATCACCTTTGATAGTTAAAAGACCAATTGGATATGGTGTCAAAGGGGAGATTTTTCTTGAAACTACATCATCAAGTCTTACAATGATTGATCCAAGAACACAAGAAATTGCTAAGTTCACTGAACCACTGGGAAATAATGGCTACTCTTTGCAAGTTCTTGGGTACAAGAAGAGCTTAGTTTCCATCAAGAAATTGACCAGTTGTAACTTAACCAGAGTTCTTGAGTTCGAACTCTGAGAATGGAAAAATTCTGATAAGGAGCACTTCCTCCTTTAATGAATCTTACGACGTGAATTTAAATTAGTCAGAACACTAAAGCGAGCACCGGACATTGGGGCAAGCAAAAAACACTTGCTATGATTGATTCAAGAACAAAAGAAATTATTGAGTGCCTTGGAGGCTTAACCATGTGAAACGTCTACTCTTTGCAAGTTGTTGTTGACAAGAAGAACTTAGTTTCAATCAAGAAATTGACTAGTAGTAACTTGAGAATAAGCATATTATCTTCTGGCATTTTCTAGTAATTTTACTTTCTTTCACCTTTTCTTAATCTACTTATGGTTGTTTTCTAGGTGTACCATTGCTCATTAATTACACTGGTCCAGAAAGGGTACATAATACAAAATATTAAACGTGGAATTCATGATGATATGTTATGAATTACTCCATTATTTTTGTGATAATTGAGAACTTTCCAAGGACAGTTATTGCATGGGTCAAAAGTCGGCAAATAATGTGCTTGTTCTTCTATCCTTTTCATACTTAAATACTGCACTTTTCGTTTGCGGTAAATTCTAAGTTGCCCTCTTATCCCTAAATCAAATTTGAGTTATTCATTAATAGTTAGTGAAGAAAAACATGTTATCCACTCTTTCTGTAGGTAATAATTTATTTCTTTGCAAGAAGGCTAAATTTCGATATTTTTCTTGTACGTTGGAGTATTAGCATGCTTTTTTTTTTTTTTTTTTGATAACCAAGAAATTGTCGAGAGTAGGTGGTACACAATTTATAATAGGTTTGCCTCTAATTGTCTTCACTTAGAGCCCGTTTGGATTGGCTTATATGTTGCATATAAGTTGCTTATAAGCTGTTTTCAGCTTTTTTGAGTGTTTGGCTGGCCAGCTTAAAGTCATTTTGTGCTTAAAATAAGCTCAAAAAAATAATTAGGCCCATTTGACTTAGATTATCTAAAGCAGCTTATAAGCTGAAAACAGCTTATAAGCCAAAAAAAATAAGTTAGACTATCCCAACTTATTTTTTTTAGCTTATAAGTCATTTGCAGCTTATAGGCATAAACCCATCCAAACAGGCTCTTAATTGTGAGACTTTTTATCTGCAAGAACCGACAAATCCCGCTGCACTCTTATTACTAAACTAAAATTTGAATTGTTTATCAATAGTTTGGAATTTGGATTAGTTAGAAAAAGGAAACATGTATTCATAGCATTAACCAAATGGTAAAAATGAAGGTCAAAAGAAGGATTGGAAAATAATGAGAGAAAAACTTGAATACCTCAAAACACACTGACACACGTTACAAAGCCCTATTTTTTAGTAGTCTATCTAACATTTTTTAAAATTTTAAAGTTTGTCTTTCGATGTATTGTACATAAACGCACACAAAAAGATTGTATGTTTTTTGTATTTTTATTTTTGGGAATCAGTGTGGAAAGAAATACAAAAATGGAGTGTGGAAAGAAATACAAAAATGGAGAAACGACAAATCTGCATTTATGAGACGGCCCTTTATTTTTAATATATAAAAAATAAAACTTTCTACTAAGTCTACCACATTTATTGCTCGAGGGCCTTAAGGATTAAACAAATTGAAAAATTAGTGATGTTTACTGAATATCTTCTATCAAATTGCATACCAACAGACAACATAAAACTTAGTAAAAGAAGGTCCACATCCATAGATATATATTATGTGAATATTTGAATAATATTTTGAAGATTATTTTCAAATAAATGTTTGTTGTATAATTTGCAGATCCATCATTTCAACTTTAAACTTGAATTAGAAAATTTAAAATTCTAAAAATAGGTTTAAGGAGTACTCCAGAGTCCTCCACTTTTTTTTTCCACACTGATCTCCAAAAAGAAAAGAAAAACATCAAGCTTTTTGTGTACCTTTATGTAATTAAATATCACATTGAAAAATCCAACTTCTAGCTAAAAAGCAAAGAAGACCTCAAAACATGTGTCATTTTGTCTTTGGAGGTATTCAAGTTTTTTGTCTCAATATTTTACCATTCTTAATTTCTTTTGACCTTCATTTACCATTTGGCTTATACTATGAAAACAAGAAGTTATCACTGTTAAAGGTGAAATGGTGAAAGTACAAGGGAAAAAACATGCTAATACTCCAACATACAAGGAAATATATAGAAATTTAGCCTTCTTGAAAAAAAAAAAATAGGATAGCTTAGAAAGCCTAAAGGGAAGTCTAGAGCAACGGTAAAATTATCTTTGTGATCTAAGGTCACGAAATCAATCCGTGGAATCAGCCGGCGATGCTTGTGTCTTGATAGGTTGTCTAAGTTACATCTTTTGGGGTACAACGCTTCGTTGTAACCGTGTGAATAAGAAATGTTTCTTGCACCGGACTACCCATCGTAAAAAGCATGCATAACTAACTAATCCAAACAATTGACCAATAACTCACAACCTTATGCCACTAGATCTAGGAGATCTCGCCATATATAAAAAAAAAAATTAAGAAAAATCATACAGTAAATATATGTCAAAATAATGTTTTAACTAAGTAACACTACAAGAAAATACAGAAGATTAGATGCTTCTCAAGTCACTACTAGTCAATTTCTTGATGCAAATTACGTTCTTGTGAACAAGAACTTGCAAAGAGTAGCCATTTCCCCAATGGTCCAATGAACTTGGATAAATCATGGCAAGTTTTTTGTTTTTTTTCTTAACCGTTCGCCTGTACTCGCTTTAGTATTTTGACTAGTTCAGATTTGCACTATATAAGATCCATTAAAGGAGAAAGCGCTCTATACCAGAATCTTTTTCATTCTTAGGCCTCGAATCCGAGACCTCTAGTTAAGTCATGGCAAGTCAATTTCTTGATGGAAACTAAGCTCTTCTTGTAACCAAGAACTTGCAAAGAGTAGCCAAATCCCCATGGTCCAAGGCACAATCATGGCAAGTGTTTTTGCTTTTTTTTTTTTTTTTTTTTTTTTTGTTTCTCACCTGATGTCCGGTAGTCACTTCAGTATTTTGAATAGTTTAGAATCGCACTATGTAAGATCTATTAAAAAAGGAAACGCTCCATACTAGAGGATTTTTCTATTCTTAGTGCTTAAACCCAACCTCTAGTTAAGTTACAACTGGTCAATTTCTTGATGGAAACTAAGCTCTTCTTGTACCCAAGAACTTGCAAAGAGTAGCCATTATTCCCCAGTGGTTCAGTGAACTTAGCAATTTCTTGTGTTCTTGGATCAATCATTGTAAGACTTGATGATGTAGTTTCAAGAAAAATCTCCCCTTTGACACCATATCCAATTGGTCTTTTAACTATCAAAGGTGATTCAAGAACCAATTTTTTGGTCCAAAATCCAAACTTTTCCATCACCCAAATCTCAATACAAGTCTTGCTTTGAACAAGAAAATGAAAGAACATAGAAATAGAACCATCATATAAACCAAGTGTTCCTAAATTTGTATTGAACACATCCGGAGTTTGTATCACTTGAAAATCTTCATTTCTAAAATCAAATGCAAGAATTTCACAGTTGTGTTCACCATCAATTTTCTTCCAGTAATAAAATCCATCAAGATATGAATCAAAATAGGACATTACTATATGACTACTCCAAAATGTATTGTCTTCAAAATGCCTCCAAGAATCAGTACATAGTGAATAAACTGAAACAACAGCGGATGCACTCCTTGTAAATGTTTCTTCTTTCCAAAAATAATCTCTTATCCATACAACTTTGTAATCTTTACTCAACGGGTCCATTCCAAATCCAAAATGATGAGCATAAGACCTAAAATCTCTCTCGCTCGGACCCTTTAAAAATGTCGACGAGTGTGTGTCAGAACCTTCAGAAGCAGTGTGTTTCTCGAGGATCCGACACGGGTGCGGCAATATTTCTGCAGAGTCCGAGCAACATAAGCTAAAATTTGTGTTGCTCGGACTCTTCAAAAATGTCAATAGGTGCATGCCGGAACCTTTAGAAGTAGTGCATTTCTGAAGGATCCGATACGGGAGCGAAGGATAAAAAGGTGGACTTGGTATTGTTATTTTCTTGATTTCCTCTGTTGCAGGGTTCCACAGAGCCATATCATTCTTATCAAGATTGTGCACAAAAAAGAGGCCATTTAAGGGGCCAATCACTGGCTTTAAAGAAGTGGATTTGTGCAAGTAAAAATCTTGGAGTAAAGGGTATTCATCAGTTGAGAGAGATAATTGTTTTGTGTCCAAGAAATAGAGATGAACAAATGGAACTGCATGATTGGTTTTGTGACAGAAGTGCTTGATAATAAAAGTTGGACTTTGAATGAGTAAGTAACAGTATTTGCAGACAGATTTGAGTTTCAGTATAGATTTCACAGGCAGAATTGAGAATATCTCCATGATTATATCTTCTGGAAGTTGATCAAAACTTGTAAATATTCCCACCATTTTGCTACCAGGAGAATGTTTATTTCTTGGTTGGAAAATGAACTGTCTAGCTAATTGCTTGCTGTTGTAGAGTTTGCTTAAAGTCTTCTATTTATTTGTTCAAATCCCTAACCCGTCCCCCCCCCCCCCCCCCCCCCCCAACCCTACGTCCATGCCTTTTTTAAAACATTTGATATTATCCCGCTAACCCGACTAAATAAGATTCCCGCCCGTAGGACCACTACTAAAGAAACGAGAATTTTCAAGGACTTCCGATAAAAAATCATCTAAATTTGGCTTGTCGAGAACGTTTCCAACAGATTTTCGCTTGATTTCGTTCTCCGTTGAAAATTTTCGTTTTTTTAATAGTGAACACATTTAAGGAGGAAGCACTCTTTATCACGAAATTCTCCGAACCCGAGAGTTCAGGGGTAGAGGTATGTAGAGCCATGGGGTTCAATTGAATCCCTTTTATATTGTGCAAATACAACAAAAAGTTTTTCTAGTTGTATATGAATTGTAGGACAAGGGAGGATTTTGGTACATTGGTAAAGGAGTTCAAATTGCTTTAAGTCACATGTATATCCCAAATATAACATTCTAGTATTTTTTATTTGTTTTTTGAATTCCTTGTATAAATTTGTAACTGTGCGACCACTATTCGAGATCTCTAATTAAACATACAACAATTTCATCCAGGGTGAAAATCATTTTCACCCCTCAACTTTACTTTAAAAATCAAATTTTCCCCTCAACTTTAAACAATAGACATTCTTCCCCTCCCCCCCTCCCCCCCTCCCCCCCCCTTATCCTATGCAATGACTATTTCACCCTTGTTTTTTTTTCAATCCTCAATTTATGTATACATTTTTGTATTATATTAGGTATTTATAGATTCTTATTTAAGTTCATTAACATTATAAGTAGAATAATACTTTTATGAATTTGTAACAAAATCTAATGCTATTTTTTATGATTGTTATTTCAATATTAGATGCAATAAGTTTGTATATATGTATGCACATGCATGTGTGTATATTTAAGTTTCACTTCTCTTTTATTCTCTATTATTTATATAAATAAATAGTTTTGGTTGTCAGTGATGGAATATTTCTTAAATTATAATAAAATTCATTTACAGTACAAAAAAAATCATTTTTAAAAATTTTCCTCTATTTTATTAGTATTGCTTTTGCATTGCCTGCATATAAATATATTATAAAGTTATTATGACATGTTATTTTCACTTGTATAAATAAAATTAAAGTTTGATTGTTTTTTTAAAAAATAATTTTTTGTTTATTCTGCTAATTTATTTATCATAGAACATCGTTAACTTATATACTCAATTAGTATTTCTCACTTTTTTCTTCGCCTAGAAGATAATATTTATCTTTTATAAGAAATTTGTTACATGAATTAAAAAAAATAAAAATATCATGATTTTATATAAGTAATAAAATAATATAAAAGTTGATAATGTAAGGGTAAAATAGGCATTTAAAAAATTCAATTAGGATAAAGGGGAGAGAATGTCTATTGTTCAAAGTTGAGGAGGGAATTTGATTTTTAAAGCATAGCTGGACGGTGCAACTGATTTTCACTCATTTCATCCATCCCTGCTCCTCGGTTGTCGTTACCCCATCTTTCCAACCACCAAAAAATCAAGAAACATGCCTTAGTGGATACTATTTTGAGATTTGTACATGTACCAACTTGCCACATTTAAAATGATTTTTGGTTGCTATCGTCATGAAGACTGAAAAAAACATTAAAAATAATTGGCTTAATACCCAGATGGACCCTTAAACTTGACATGTTTTGTAAGATAAGCATATAAACTTATAAGGTGACCAGATAGACACTTAAACTTACTCAAAGTGTATTTTTCAAGTTTTTCAGTTGTTTTGAAAACAAAAACTATATTTTTCAAACACTCACAATTTTCATGGCCAAATAAGCCCTAAATATATCACAAAATATTTTTTTTAAAATGCAAAAATAAGGCAAACGCATATACATGAGACTATAAATGTGCACTTAAACCAATAAATACTCGCTAATCGCAATTTTGCAGCTTTCAATTAACTCAGTTTTTTTTACACTTGAATAATTAAAAAACAATAACTTTAACCAATAAAAATCCTTAAAAAAAGAAATTTCAAATTAAGAAATTTCTTTTTTTTAAGGATTTTCTTCTCGGCTTTACAGTTTTCTTAATTTGAAATTTCTTTTACACTTGAAATGCTGAACTTAGAAATTTCTTAATTTGAAATTTCTTTTTTTAAGGATTTTTATTGGTTAAAGTTATTGTTTTTTAATTATTCAAGTGTAAAAAAAAAAATCCGAGTTAATTGAAAGCTGCAAAATTGCGATTAGCGAGTATTTATTAGTTTAAGTGCACATTTATAGTCTCATGTATATGCGTTTGCCTTATTTTTGCATTTTAAAAAAAATATTTTGTGATATATTTAGGGCTTGTTTGGCCATGAAAATTGTGAGTGTTTGAAAAATATAGTTTTTGTTTTCAAAACAACTGAAAAACTTGAAAAATACACTTTGAGTAAGTTTAAGTGTCTATCTGGTCACCTTATAAGTTTATATGTCTATCTTACAAAACATGCCAAGTTTAAGGGTCCATCTAGGTATTAAGCCAAAATAATTTCCTAACGTTCTTCTCTTGTTAAATTGACCTATTCAATTCAAACTAAATTTTCAACAACAATTATTGTGATACATATGAAAGCTTTCCTTGCATTTAAGCTATGATAAGTCATAAGAAGACCAAGATAAACGTAGAAAACAAAAGAATTTAATTTCTGTTTAGAAGAATAAGAAGAAGATAAAAACTCATAATAGGAGTTCCAGCAGTAATTACAATTACATATTACATATGTGTTCCATCTTTTATCAATCGCAATTACACTTATATAATACATCTACACCCAAAGTTACTAAAGTTTTTGCTTTACATCCCCAAAATTTTGAGGTTTTTGCTTTACATCCCCAAAATTTTGAGGCCCTAAAAATTGTCAGTAATAAATTTTAAAATTGTGGTAGAGAAATAAAGTACAAGTTTTTTTTCCCCTTAAATAGACTTCTTATTAATGGTGACTGAAGGTGACAAGTGTATGAATTTTACTAAAACGTTTAACGGTGGGGGAGCATTTCACTTAAGTGATCGATCCGTTAGCTCACGCAAATTCAAATAAGTTATCATAGACGAGTTAAATATAATGCAAGAAAACTCAAATATGATTGATTAATAGATTGATCAACGAAGAAACGAAAAAAATAAATAAAAAATTACGACATCATTTTTGTACATACTCATTTGCATCACATCATCTTCGACCAAGCTTTAATGAATATTTTTATTCGATATGTATATTAGTGAAGATGTCAAATAGTAAGTATACAGTGAAATACTTAAGGTGCACACAATTTATAAAAAAAAAAAAAAAAAAAAGTGTTAGAGAGGGGCAAAATATTAATGTTCCTGTAATACGCTAAATGAATTTGCAAGTCAAATTGTGTGGCACTAATCTCAATTTGATTCTTAAGATGTTTGGACATAAAAAATATTTACTTTTTTTCCGGAATAATTTTTCATTGTATTTGAAATCAATATTTGATCATGAAATATCTCAAATTCAATTTGAAGTTGTATTTCAAATTAGAAAAACAACTTATCATATGTTTTCCAACTCACCTTTTCTTTCAAAATTGTGTTTAAGTACATGAACATTATTCCGAATATTTTGTTTTGCAAAAAGTATAATCAACATTAATCCATCTCAACTCCATAAGTTTCAAATAAAATAAAAAATATTTGGAATCTATGACCATACACCTACTTAATATTAGTTATTCCCTTTCATGTTTTATATAGTTTATTTTCAGCTAACAATTCTTTGAATTCATCTTAGCTATGGAAAAAAATTGTTAAAAGGAAAAGAAAAACAAAAGAATATTTCAGATCCCCTTTTTTTCTAGTCTAATGAAACAGATTTATGATTTATTTTATTTTGCTTCTATCTCACCAATAAAGTCAATTGCTTATCTACTTTTGGTGTTGACGCTAGAGCCTGTAGTGGTGATCGACGTCGACGTTAGTAGTTTGTGGTTGATGATGATAGTTGCATTAAGTGGCGCAGTATCGGTTATCAGTCTAGCCGAATTCATGAGTACTTTAAAATTCAGTATTTGTGTTAAGAAATCTATTTATTATGTATAAATTATTAACTCAGAACCTAATAACTTAAATGAACTAACAAATTCACAAGTTTTAAATTTTGAATCAGCCTCTGATTATATGTGGTGGTTGGTAAAGTTGCGGTTGTATGAAGGAAAGTTGACGAAGGTAGTTGTACAGTAGCGACCGGTGGTCATTGCGCGATCATGGCTAGAGGTGATATATAAATGTGTGGTGATGGATGATGTTGTCGGCTGATTGTAAAGGTGATTGATGGCGATGTCTAAAGGTTTGAGAGTATTCAAATGATTAAATACTCCTATGATTTCTACTCACAAAATTTTAAATACACCTTTGGACATGATTTATTTGTGAATTAAAGTTGAAGTTTTATGAGTGGAAATTTGTAAAATTTCTTAAGTTGTTTTTAAAATTTAAAATTTTATATTTCAAGTTTGAAGTTGAAATAATAAATCAATTTTGATAAGCAAATAATTTTTTGAAATAATCTCCAAATATTATTTCTAAATTTGGAACCAAAATTATTATCAAACCTTTGTGCAATTTTTTCCAAGTGAATAAATACAACTTTAGTTTTCGAATACGCTTTTTAACTTCAGCTTTAACTTTATTTTAAGTTTCAATAAAATCAGGTTCAAACGACTACTCGATCATAAATTTCTATTACTATCTTTCAATCATAAAAAGACTCCTCTTCTTATTTAAAGACAGGTACTAATAAAGATTTTAAATTTAGTGTGCGGACATATTATTTATAAGATAATTATATATAAACTTTTATAATAGTATTAATTGATAATCTGGTAAAACCAATAATTATATCTGCAACTAAGTTAAGAGTTGTCTGATAATATAAAAAAAATTAACCTCACCTTTATACTATCTGCCCAAATTTACCCTACCTCCAACAATTTTTTAAAAATTATCCCCCAGTTTTTAAAAGTCTCCCGAATTGTTCATATTTAAGAGTTGTCTAGATATACCCTCTTGTTATACTACTGGGCCAAAATGTGGCGGCGGATGGGATGCTCCTCCCTTAACCAGAGGTCTCGGGTTCGAGCCCTGGCTATAGAAAAATCCTTGGTAGGGAGCGCTTCTCCAGAATGGATCCTACCGGGAGCGAATCCCGATATAGTCGGGCTCTAATGAAGATACCGAATACCGGTTGCGAAAAAAAAACTTTTAAAAATTACCCTCAGTTTTAAAATTCTGTCAAACTTTTGAAAATAACATGTACCCCTTCCGTTTATGTTTTTCCAAGGATAGTTTCTAGTCTATGAGACATTTGGATTGACTTATAAGTTGCTTATAAGCTGTTTTCAGCTTTTTTAAGTGTTTGACTGACCAGCTTAAAGTCATTTTGTGCTTAAAATAAGCTCAAAAAAATAATTGAGCTCGTTTGACTTAGCTTATTTAAAGCAGCTTATAAGCTGAAAACAACTTATAAGCCAGAAAAAATAAGTTGGGCTACCTTAACTTTTTTTTTTTTCCTTATAAGCTGTTTAAAATAAGCCCATCCAAACAGGCTCATATATATATATATATGGTGACAGAGACCAGAGGTGTATAATTTTCTACTGAATCAAACAAACTATACCTATCATCCTTAGAAAAGATAACACAAAAGCCCACATGGATATTGCTTTCAAATAATCTGCCAAAACTTAGGCTTGCACCTTAGATAAAAGGAAAATCATGTGTGGAGCACTGGAGTTCATACAGATTCATACAAACCAAGAATTAGACAATTCAACTTTATCACGTCAAATTTGGGACACGTCTCAGCATATTTCTACTACATTACATCATATTTAATGGCAGTCTATGTTACGTTGCTGTCAATCTTTTTGTTGCACTAAGATTTAATAGACTCTTGTGATCCGGCCCTTCTCCAGACCCCGCGCATAGCGAGAGCTTAGTGCGCCGGACTGCCCTTTTTACTAAGATTCTTTAGATGGATGATCCTGACTTCTTGTAAGCACCATAAGCCAACGCCTGAGGGGGTTCATTTGGTTATTAATTACGAGGGAATTTATGTATTATTTTACGTGAGGATTGATTATGTATGGTTTAATTATTCATGTAATTAATTAGTTATTTCATTTTCTGTTCTACACAAAGTAATACATAGATTCTCTCATAACTTATACATGTATTAGTTACGTGAATTTTTAAATTGCAAACAAAACACCGTATTAGGTGTGTTGAATTTTATACATAACAAAAGAATGCTACTAAACATATTATTAATACTGAAACACATAAATAACTAAGCTCCTAACCAACAACCAAATGATGCCTTTTTATAGTTATTTCTCCTTATCTTGTGTTGGAATTAATACTGTAACATTAAATGAATTGAACTTATAAAATATTATTTTTACATTATTATGAATTTTAACTTACTGTAGAAAATTAATTATTCACCTTTTTCAAAGTAGTACTAATTTGAGTAATCTCAATTACGTTTCTTCTGGGCCGAGGTCTATTAGAAACAACTTCTCTATCTCATAAAGGTGGAGATAAAGTCTGCGTACATTCTACTCTCTCCAGACCCCACTTGTGAAATTACACTGAGTACGTTATTGTTACTCCTGTTTAGAGGTCGTGAAAATATGACTCGTCGAACTCATCCAAGATTAGACGGGTCAATGATCTTCATATTCATTACTTCAACCCATTTTCATAAACCAAATTCCATGGAGAAAGGGAAACCACTAATCTTCTGATATCTTATCTATTGCATGTGAAAAATGTGTGAATCTGGTTGCCAAATTCACATCTTCTAGTTTTGACGCACCTGTATACTACAATCCATTGTTGGGCCCCCTCTTCGAATATTGGAATAACAATCCAAATCGATCACAATGATTATTGGGCTCACGGGATACTTTATAACTAAATGTGTATATATATATTGTCATTCTGAAATGTTAGTGAGAGTACTACTATAAGATAAATGGAATTGAAATATTATATATGCTGGTTTAAGAGAAGAAATTAGTGCCTTAAATAAAATAAAATAAAATCAGGGGTAATTAAAAAAAAAGAAAATGTTAGAAGTAGGGGTTAATTTGGATAAATAGTATAACAATAAGGATTAAATTTGACCTGATTGTATAGGATAGTATAACAACAACAACATATGTTGTATAATCCCACAAATGGGATCTAGGAGGGTAGGATGTATGCAGACTTTATTTCTACTTTTGTGGGGTAAAAAGACTGTTTTAGGTAGATCCTCGACTCAAAAGAAACGAAAAGCATTTGATGATTGTATAGGATAGTAAATGTGGAAAATATTTGAAAGCAAAAGAGTAAATTTTAACATTTTTCCTAATTAAAATCTGGTAAAATATTTAATTCAACACTAACATAAACACAACATGTGCATCTATTAAATGCAGATTTTACGATGTGCGTTCCAATTTCAATAAACAATTTTTATGGCCTTTTTTTTTTTTTCCCAATAAACAATTTTTATGGTCAGCCTTCATTTTTGACTAAGCATTGCGCTGCATACCTGTCGAAAATTCACTAAGAGATCCCCCCGCCCCCCCCCCCCCCCCCCCCTTTTTATGGACCGCAAAATGAATATCGATGTAAACTAATTTAAAATTGAGAAGTAATTGTTATGGTCGAGGATGAACTAAATATAATAAAGACACCTTAATTGAACTTTCTTGTTGAAAGATTATGCTATGTAAATAAGACAAACTACAAATATTATTTATATAAATTATTGAATTCGCTTGACATAAAGAAGTTTTATATAACGGCGAAAGTCTTCCAAAAATTACTTTAGAACGTAATTTTTTAATTTTAGACGTGACATTCTTTATGGGTTTGAGTTTCCACTAAATCAACTTTAGTATTTGAGCTATTGTGTTTGAAATTTAATATTTATACATATTTATAAATTTCTTAAAATATACATAAAGTTCGAGCTAAAGTTATCAGATTCGGCTGAAGTCGTAGTTAATATAATACATCTGTTTCTATTAGTTTGAGATTCAAGCGCGCCGTCATTATTGTATATATAGCTATCTTTTAGGTAATTTTATAGTATAATAATAATTCTTTTATATTGTCAATCTGTCATTATGTATAAATTAAACTCTTAACAGATTACCCAAGCAATTATCAATTTATAGTAAAGCTTATTCTTTACCCTTAAGTGATCTTATTCTTTACTCTTAAGTGATCATCATTCATCATGTATTTTTATTTTTTTTTGCAGAAAACAGCCATCAATTTTATATATATTTAACAGAGCATACATGTTTTAATAGTACTATGCACTAGAATTAGGAATCCTAAGTTCCTAACCACCGCACTATTTTTTTTTTTTCCATTGTTTGCCATACCCAGGCCATATAGTCCCCACAAAAACACCCTTTCATCAATTGTGACATCTTGTTAACTTTGTCCCATTCTCTTATCCTTTTCTTTTTGGCAGAAACCACTAGTATGCAATGTTGCAAGATAAAATTAGGCCAGTGTAAAGGAATTCTCCTTCCAAAGGATTTGAGCGTGAGGAACTCCTTTTCTCCCACCTTTCCCTATATTCAGTCTCTTTAACATGATCTGATTCTTAGATAGGGCAGCTGTAATTTGTATGTCCCCTGTGTCCAAAGCTAAATTAGCCAAATGATCTGCTAATTTGTTTCCTTTCCTATAAGTATGCTCTATCATCTCTTTCAACGAGAAAAAATATTTTTGAGTCACACAACAAACACCATTACATATGTGAGACTCCTTTATTGTCTTATCATTCTTTCTCAGCACTCCTCTCTAGTTGCATTTATAATATAAGATACTACGAAAAATAGAAATTAGCTAATTTGTCGCTAATTTATTGCCAAATACCCCGTAAATAACATGATTTTTGATAACCCATTATTAATTCATCGTATACAGGATTAGCAACGGATTTTGTTGTTTTGCGGGAGAAGTTGTCCTTTGCTGTTTTTTTTTTTTTTTTGGGCTTTATAATCCAACAACTAGTCTTTGTTTATGCCAAATCTTTCCATTCTAACGATCATCACATTTATATTTGCTGGTCATTTCTAACACGACATATTACCAAGAGTAAGACAGAGGTCTTTGTCTAGAATGAGTTTTTATATTCTGCTAGCATTAGTTAAATGTGAACGTAACGTAGATTAGAAAAACTAATGTTTGAGATCTTATTGGATTAGAAAAACTAATGTTTGAGATCTTATTAGATTAGAAAAACTAATGTTTGAGATCTTATTATTGCTTTATAAGTTTCTACATGGTAAGCTAAGTATGCTTCAATATAGAACAATTTATGATTTCATGTTTCTTTATTTGATTTCATTGGTAATAAATATATGTTTCTTAAAGTTTTTGCGATAGAATTCTATATGCATAATTAGTTTTGATTAATACTGGTAGCTAGTGTTACACATAAGATATTTTGTACAACTTACCCAACTGGAATGATTCAACAAATGATTTTTTTTAAGTATGTTTCTGTTAGATATTTAACATAATAAATCGCAGATAGAACACGATACTAGGACACAAAATAAATATAGAACAGTCAGATCGAACGACATAAACATTTGATCAGTCATGTCAGACTATACAAAAACAGATTAAGTCTTCCTCTCTATTACTCTTCAGCGGAATAACCTCCACACCCTTATATTGCTTCTCAAAATAACCTAAGATTATATATGTGAGACGGTGAGAGGATAAAAATGTGTCTCATATGGGCTAGAGCGGGGATCTAGATGCAAATATTGAAACTCTAACGGACCCTTCTATTACATGATTCATTGGACTAAGCCTACACTCATTGAGTCACAGCATATGAAGGGCAATTTGCAGGATTGGCCTTCGCTGGGGTGGTCTTTAATTTTTACCCCTCAAAATGGTGGTCTTTAAATTTTGCTCTTTAGGCAGATTTACATGGCACATGCAAAATTTATGCCCATGTAAATTCTGCCTGTGCGGCCCAAATTTTGCCTTAAGGCAGAATTTCCCTGGGAAGATTTGCAAAATTCTGCCTTAATTTTTTTTTTTTTTTTTAACTAAGCTCGGGTTCGAACCCATAACCTCGGAGTGTTAGGCGAAGGGCAAAACTTAAAGACCATCAATTTGAAGGGTAAAAATTAAAGACCACCCCAAATGAAGGACAAACCGCGACCGAAAAAACATGGAACATAAAGAGTAACTTGAAACCGGTTAGGGCCACAATTGGAGTCGAAGTGTGGCCCAAACTAGCATTAGTGGGCTAAAAGTCTAAGATTCAACAAAAGGGAGAGGACTGGGCTTAACCCCCTAAGACCACATTTTGCAAATGCTAGCTTTCATTTTGTCTATTTGATGGAATAATCCATTTAAATAAAGGTGAATCTCCATTATTCAAGGAGAGTACGGTTTGGTTTTACGATCTATTACAAACGTTATTTTAGTTATATGACCTTTTCATTGAATGCTTCACGGGCAACCTATTTGCATAGCGTCATTTAAGGTGCAACCACCTTTTAAGAAAAAAATTGCATTCATAACAAGTTAAGGGTTTTCATCATTAAAATCATCATTATTACAAGTTTGAAGAAGTGGATCTTAAATTCCGAATATGAAAGTTGAGTTTAAATCAAGTTAATATTATTAGAAAAACTTGAAAATATTGACAGGGATAATATTGGTAGTTCAAAATTCAAACTTAAAGAAACACATACTGTTTTCAGTTTCGAACATATATGTCTGAAACTTCAAATGTACATGTTTGAAGTTTAGCCTTGACAAGCAAAAAATTAATCAGGCACAATTGTTGGAAGTTTGGTCTTGCCAAGGCCAAACTTCCCATAACAGAAATGTCGGGAGTTAATTTGCCGGCAAACTTCAAACGCATAATTTTGCAACTCAGTTGTATATGCTTGAAGTTGCTTCCAAAATGGTTTAAGCTTGCAAATGTTTATACATTGCGACTATGACTTAAATGAGGATTGTAAAGTTAGCTATTTGTGCACTCGCCCCTTTTATACCTGAGATCGATAAAACATAATATACGAGATTAATAAATAATACATAGGAAATGATCATTTTCAGATTATTATTTTCAAAAAGAAAAGCTCAACTCCATATTTTTTATTAGGTGAGCTCTATATATGCTCCAATAATGAGGAACTATGGTGCATTATGTATGGGACCATAGGAAAAAAAAATCACTAGATGACAAAGAAGGTGTAGCCTTCAACATTAATTAGGTGAGAATGGATTGGTAATCAACTACTTATGATAAACATAGGCCAAGTCGTCAACTCATAAAAAGACTCTTTGAATTTTAGTGAGGTCTTGATGCAACAGATGCTCGGATAGGTTTTATATCGAGAGCTTACTTTATATTGACCACTTTTAATATCCGTTAAATATTTTAATGAATTTCGGTAATTAGATTTCAAGTGAATTAGCGAGATAAAAAAGATTAAATTAAATACACTAGAAAAATGTCATGAAATCTGATGTTAGGCGTATTTATACGCTTATCTGCCGTATATTACCCATATTCTACCTTCTTTAGAGGACGAATTAAGCTGAATACACCTAACTAATCATTATTCTTGCATTACGAGCTAATACGTATGTGTTTGATGCAATCAGGCAATTTTGGAGAAAATGCGCGATGATTCGGACAAAAATCGAAATTGCATGCAAAACTCGTCTAAGTGTCAAAATGAAGAGACGCCTCGCCGAGCTCAGCCCAAAGCGAGCCACAGGCGTGCCCTAGACCTCGCTCAGTGAGGAGCATGGGATTTGCAAAAGGTGGAAGAAATTGGCCAAGTGTGAAACTGAACTATGACCTCACCGAGCGTGGCTCAAAGTGAGCCGCGGTCGAGTTTTGGACCTCGCTCAGCGAGCGGGGACTTCAAAAGTGCAAAAGTTCTGGAAAATTTTCTAAGTATGAAATGGAGCAGGGGCCTCGCCGAGCGTAGGGTTATTTCTCAATACTATAAATAGTACCCTTGGTCGTTTTTGAGAGGGTATCACGTATTATTTGGCAGAGAGCAAGGAGTAAGACTTATCATCGTAGGGTTTGAACTTTTATCTTCTTAAATTCATCTTTTCTTCATTCGAACATGAAATTCACTTGTTTTAATCCGACTATGAGCGGCTAAGCTCCCTGGTTCTGGGGTTATGGCCAGAGTATGATTGTTATCGTATGAACTTGAGTTGACATATGATTGTTATCATATGAACTTGAGTTGACATTTATCCTATGTATCATATGAGTTATTAAACCCTAGTTTGTAATAGTGTTATTTTCTCTATTTGGTCTTCTTTATCCTTGTTTTTGGTTCCAAGCAAGGTGGTGATAGTCTTTATCTTGTTTTCAATAGCGTGTGGTGTTTCTTTATCACGTAAGTTGATTTCAAGCGGTGACTTAGAAACTTTATTTTTCTTGATCATTTAAGAACGCGTTTCTTGATTAAAATTCGTTCTAGTTCATATCGAGAACCCTAATCTTCTTTCCTCCATTCCGCCTTCAATACTTACTTGATTTAAACCATTTAATAGTTATTTTTATAGTTCAAATCGTCATCTTTCTCCTCGTCTTGAAATCACATAATTTCGAGAAGTATAGCCCAATTTACGTCCGTTTCTTGAATTCTGCCCATCAATTGCTTCAAGAATTTGCTGCTTCGCGACCAGTAGGATAAATATTTGATTCTTAGATTGAACTCGAGAGAGTCATACTAAGTTAAAATGAAGACTGAGCAGAGTAGGATCCTAACCCTGTGCATCGGGGAGCAGATTCGCGTCTAGGATAGAGATATACCTAGTCGCCCTACTTGGTTGATATACAGGAGTGATGAATGCATTTGTATGAATGTTCATGACCATAGAGATATAGGCGTGAAAGTAATACGAATAGGTGACTAGAGAACTCGAGAGATTCGTAGTCATAAAATTAACCCTGTCAAGCAGTAACTCGATAAAGAATAAGAGTCAATGATAGCGCATGCATAACATGAATACGATAGTGCCGTAACCCTGGAATGTCTTCTCTCTGTGATAAACTCAATCTATAACCACGGTCGTTACAAATTGTTCACATAAGTAGTATTTATTTACTTTTTGCTTTATTTAGTAACCTAAACAAACATCCTGTTATTTACTTGCATAATTAGTGGCGATAGTATATTTTCGTTGAACCGTTGATTATAAGTCTCTGTGGATACGATAACCGACTTTAAAAGTCACTATATTACTTGACGACCACGTATACTTGCGTATGTGTTGGGAGTCAACAAAATCCTAAGAATAGCAATAAAATGTTTTACACCAAACACTAGAAACAGATCATATATAACAGAAACTGCATCTAAAACTATATCAAGTGCCAAAAATAGACCAAAGATAGCAGAAACAGTAAATTTTCAAATGTGAGGTCCCTTGAATACTTTTTTTCCCTCATATTTTTATGAAATTTAATAACTATAGTTTATTAAATATTTGACCCTCTTAAACGTACCTCCAAAATAAGAGAACTTCTATAATTTTCTCTAAAAACAATATTACTGTTTTTTCTTTTCTTTTTCTGTTTCTTTGTTGTGTTCATGCCACTAGTAGACAATTGACATCCACTTAATTAATTAATCGACCGTATACTATTATAACTAAACGATTCTTTTATTTATGAATATTAAAACTGGTTTGTTTCTTGTACTTTTATTCATAAAAACCCCTTGTTGTCTCCCCCCACCATCTTTAATTTTTGCACAAACTAAACTGAAATTATAAGGTTTAAAAATGTTTATTATTAGCAAATGTTTTTTGCTGATTTGATTTCAAAAATCTCTTCACACAATTTTATGAAACGTAATTTAAATTTCTAATAATCCTCTTTAATTTAATTTCGTCTATTACATGTTATACGACGCATAAATTCATATGCATGCACACCTTGAACGTAAATAGGTAAATACACTGATTAGGAGAATAATAACTAAGCTAAGGTAGGCTAAACTGAATTTAAGTTATATATATATATCGTTAGTATATTTTGTGTAGGAAACAAGTTGATCTTAATCGAGTCGTAATCTATTATGACTAAGTGTCTTAATAAACATGGAGAGGCGCTGTGAATAAAACAAAAGAAACATTTTTATTTGAATTAAACTAATATTCCAACCCCTTGTTTATGAAATAAGTTGATTTAACCAAGTCTTAAGTTATGTTAGCCATATTAATTAACTTAACAAATATGGAAGGTGGGGAGGGAGTGGGTGAATAAAACAAGAAATATTTCAATTTGGATTAAACTAATACTCCAACCCCTTGTTTAAGAAACAAGTTGATCTTAGCCAAGTCTTAATTTATCTTAACCAAGTCTTAATTAAATTAACAAATATGGGGTGGTTGGAGGGGTTGGTCCCTTTCAATTTAGCTATCTCATTTCCGTTCTATCATGATGATTAAATGTTAGGTAAGAATTATGTCGCCTCTTCTCCTTTTGATAGCCAGATAGGTATCTTGAAACCTATGGCTATTATGTAAACACACACGTATATTTATGTAGAGTTTTAATTTATATGTATTAATGGAAAATAAATATTTATACAATCAGGTCACTTATTAAGTTCTTATAAATAAATTTCTTTGCAATTTTTTAGGGAAAACAACATAAAATACCCATAAAGGGAAAACTATTTACCTAGGCATGCTCCCTCATAAATTAATTTCGCTTCTACCTAGTCCCGCCGAAAATATTTACCCGAGTACCCCCTAGCCCCAAACCCTTTCTTCATAATATCATCTCAGTATATGGTATATGCCATGATGGTATCATAGAAGATCGAGGAGTGTCTTATTGAAGGACTGAAGCAGTCCTCCTTGATACCATCTCAGTATATGTATATAAGATGATGGTATCATATAAGTTTTTGCAGAAAATGTGTTTTTTGAATAAATGAACATGATCTTCATGATTTTCTGTCAGTATATTATATATACCATATGAGTTTCATAGAGGGTTAGTGAGTGTTTTTGAATAAATGAAAGAAGTCCTCTATGATACTATCATAATATATAGAGATAGATTGATATAATGTTGGTATCATAGTTTTAGGGGCATCCGGGTAAATAGTTTTGGGATCCTGAAAGTAAAGGGGCATTTTCAGGTAATTATTTTGCCTGCTGTGAGCATTTGTGTTTTTTTTTTTTTTTTTAAATTAATTTTTTTTATATTATGGGTATAATGGCTTAAATCCATTTATATGAAACCCCACCCTGGAGACCTATGGCTGATATTCATTTCACCACAAACATGTATACGTGTAAGTGTGTACATTTGTGTATATATACATACATTCCCCTTCAAATTAACTCTCCATATCATCACAATATTTCTTTTTCTTGTTCTTTTTCCTTTATTTTATAGAACGATTGAAGTTTCTTGGAAGAAGCAAGAATGGTGAAAAGAACACATTTTAGTGACTTACCAGAAGATTTAGTGATGGAGATTTTGTCAAGATTGCCCGTAAAATCTCTCCTACAACTCAAGTGTGTCTCCAAGAATTGGTATGTTTTAATTGAAAATCCAGTTTTCATTCAAAAACACCTTCACCATATCAACAACCCCACAAGTTATTTTGTTCATCATTATTTTCTTGATACAATGAAATCTGGTTTCACTTTGTTCGATGAACAAAACCAATTAGTTGCAAAATCCCACTTGTACCAAGATGTTTTAAACACATCTACACATTTATGGGAAGTTCTTGGTCCTTTAAATGGTTTATTTTTGCTTTACAATGATCAAGAAGAAGTTGCACTATGGAACCTTTCTACTAAAGAATTTAAGCCTCTCCCAATTTCACAACCCCTAAATTGCCCTTCATTTTGTTTGTCTTCATATAAATTTGGTTTCGGAATCGAACCCTCCAGTGGTGACTATAAAGTCGTCTGGATGAGAGATTACTGGGATGTATATTCTGAAGACTGGCATGTGCCTACGATTATTTCGGTCTATACACTAAGTACAAATTCTTGGAAAAATTTCGAAGAATTCAGCGTTTCTAGTCGTGACATGGTCAAGTCAAGTGGTAACACATACTTGAATGGATTTTATTACTGGAGAGCATGTCAAAATGATAAAATCTTTGCATTTGATATGAGCAATGACACAATTGTAGAGATTCAAACACCAAAGTCATTTACGTCAAAACAATGGGATTTATCATTGTTCAATGATTTCATTGCTATGTACATTTATGAGCCAATAATTGTTGGCAGAGAAACATGTATTGACATATGGGTCATGGAGAAAGAAGGCTATTGGGCAAATAAAGTGAGAATTGGCCCTTTTTTAAATATCAAGAGGTCACTTGGATATGGAAATAATGGGGAAGTTTTTCTTGAAGTTGTAACATGGCAATTGGACATATTTGATCCTTGTCTAAAGAAAAATAGAGTTCTTGGCCACCAGAGAAATGGCTACTCTTTGCAAGCTTTTGCTTACAAAGAAAGCTTAGTCTCATTAAAAAAGAACCCATTTGTAATTTAGTTTATTGTTGATGAATGATAAATATGGCTATCATTTTCACTCTTGCTCCACCACTTATTTATTTCTATTTGTTTATTTATTTTTACCCCTTTATTTATTCAAGAAAGCTCCTAGGTACTTATTTATTGAAAAAGTTTGAATGGCAATATAACATTATGTGACAAGGCATAACATTTTTGGTAGTCCATTACAACTTTGTCCTAACTTTATGTCAAGAGGTTTTTATTTCTGTACGTAGAGATTTTAGAATAAAACATAAGAAAAGAGTTATATCGAACCATTTCCTTCCTTCCTCCCTCTATGATCAGACTAGCATTCTTAATAGAAATTTATGATCAACAAGAGTTGTGATAAAATGATAAATACTCCTTCATTCTTTAATTAAAGGTCTAAAATTCGAGTAGCCGCCGTTAAAAAGCGCTTACCCTTCAGCGTGGAACTCTAATACCAAATACTGCTGGAGAACCAAAATAAATAGATATTTATATGTTCACATATTTCACCGTAATTAAGTGAAAAATATCATCTTTAATCGTTTTGTCTCACTTGGCTCGAATGAAAATATATCTATAATAAGAGACGAAACCATCCAAACTTTTAAGAGTTCGAGTTCAAAGTGTTACTACCACTGCTGATGTGCTTTACTGAGTTACAATTTATTAGTTCTACTAAATAGTGACTTTCTTTAAACACATGCAGGCTCGGAACAAAATTATAAAGTTCGACTGAACCTATAACTCGTACACTGTATCCGTCTTCGTCTATAGCTCGAGAAGAAAAGATAAAAACTCACTAATTCACTCAACACTACCCCTACTACATATATATTCGAAACCAAACGTTGCACTTCAAAAGACTCCAGCTTTTGCTAAAAAGCAAGTGCATGTTCGTCTGCTTAGCTTTTCGCCTACTCCGTTGCAGTAGTACAATTACCCGGCTAAGAACATCAACGGAATTGCAACGAACCATTTCATCATCAGCTAGCACAGAACATTTGCTCTTCTGCAAGAAGTGCACACTTCTGTGTTTTGATCATTTTGTCATCAAGGGCAACTCAAACTCCTCCTCATCCCTCTTAATTTGTCGTTCGCCCTTTGCCCCTTCGTTTGCACTTTCATTTTCACTTCATCGAAGTACTGATGCCACAAAACAAGTCTTAGTTAAAGTCAATAATAAATTTAATAAGCAAAATTAACATCTTATTCAATGACTAAACTCCCTATAATGTGGTGCTCATCGCCTAAACAATCACTTTAACTATTGAATTTGGAAGTCCCTCAGTGTCACTCAAGTCGGAAAATGATATATCTGGCCACTTTTTAATGACGTTGCCACTAGATTTTAAGCCAAAAATAAGCACTTTAAGCTCAATCCAACTAAAAACCTTCTATCCCGCCCAATACCCCACCAAAAAAATCAGGTGACACGTCATTATATCACTTTCCGACCCAATACCCACCAATAGTTCAGTGACCGTTTAGACAATAAACTCTATTAATGTATGACTAATTGTAATTACCTGTTGTTTCCTTTTCCTCTCAAGCTCCGCCTGCAGGAAAAAACGAAAACAAGAAAACAACATTATAAAGTTCATGATATGAAATGTTAGAATTATACATAGCAACAATAATATAAAGTAATAATAATTCAGTCTGAATGGACAATAAAACCATACTCCAAAATTAAGGAAATTTCTGATAATATATTTACTACCAGGGCCTGTTTTAGATGTGCATTTTCTTCTTTTAGTTGGTTCAGTTCTGCCTCAAGTTCTACAGTATAAGCCTGCACCAGAAAAAATTAATCATCAAATAGGCCAATTTATAATTAGGATAGTGAAGTTAAACTATATTGCTCAGACTCTTCAAAAAATGTCGCCAGGTCCGCGCTGGACCCTCCAAAAGTTGTGCATTTTTCAAGAATCCAACACGGGTGCTGTCGACATATTTGGAGAGTCCAAACAATGTAGAAATTAAGGGGTATGGAATTAAATTACTGACCTGTTTTCGTGCTCTTGATCTTGCTGCTGATTCTCTGTTCTTGATCATCCTCCTTTGCCTTCTTTCAACAACTTTCTCTACCGGACCGTCTATTACGCGTTTTCGCCCGCCTCTTATGGACATCTCCAACCCATATTGGCCCCCGCTATCGATTTGATTAACGCATAATCCATCCGATGACACAGGACTTAATGGCGTCGCCATCCCGGCTACCCCTTGCACTTGCCCGTACCCAACCCCGCTACCATTTCCCATTCTTCCACCGTATACGGGCGTCGATTGTTGCGGGAATCCTCCGCCCCTTGTCATGCTTACCGGGTACACGGGCGCCTCGACCACCCCGGTTTGTGGAAGTGGAAGTGGCGGATAACCAGGAATACCAACACCGGGCGTGACTCCACCGAGGCTGATTACGGGCCGGGCCATAGTGGCCATAGCGGGATTGGTGCTGTTTTGATACATCATATATGATTGCTGCTGAGGTGGTGCAGGGGCGGCATTATTACCGTGTTCGCGTACGACCCCTGCTTTAACCAAGAAATCCTCGAGCGTCATTTCACCGAACGTAACCTGTCAACAACAACAACAATTACGCCTCAGTCCCAAACAAGTTGGAATCTTTCATTTCTTCCTTTGAGCTCATAATAATAATAATAATAATAGTTCCATACCTGTCGTTGAGTGGAATTGTTACTGGTGTTCTGTACGCTGTCCTTGTTACCGTTGTTCTGTTGCTGCTGCTCATGTTGGCTCTTATGAATTTCAGACCAAACTTCGTCTACAGTTTTACGACACAACGGTGCAGGAAGCGTAAGCGAGCCCTGTCTTGTCAAGCTTGGCTGCTTGACAATAGCTTTCTCCAGCGAAACATTGCTCTGTCCTAATGCAAAATGTGGGGTGCTAGTGGCTTCCCCTGTACTCGCCACCTGGCTATGAGCGTGAGAATGTGCGGGCCCGTGAGTGTGGGCGTGCGCTTGGTTTTCTTCGGCGGTCCAAATGCTGTTGAGGAATTCATCCATGTTCATTGACCCGAAATTCTTACCGCTCTCGCAAAGGGTGTGTTGGAATTCATCGAGCGTGAGGGAGTAGATGGAGGATTGTCGACCGAGGGACGGGAACGGATGGTTCTTGTGCTGGTTTTGGTCTGGCTGTAATGGTGATTGAACTCCATCTTGTGAAACCATCTCTGATTCTGGTCCGCTCATTTTGTGACTTCTTTTCCTACTTACAGTTAAATTCCTTTATGCCTTGATCAAGTGTAACCTGAAATTCGTCGTGTCAAACTTTGAACAAAAGAAATGTTGATACTTGTAAGTTGGAAAATTCAATATGAAGTTTACATGTCATGGCAAATATATCAAACTCATAATGATACAGAGTTTGAGGGAGAGATAAATTTAGTCAAAAATCTAGCATCATACCCTCTAATAATTTAAGAAAACTCAGCTTACAAAAAATCCATTAAAAGTACAAATAATAAACTTTAAACCAGGTAAATCAGATGGGATGTGGTAAAATTACAAACTCGAACTCATAATTTTTAAATTCTGAGCCCGCATATAATGTCTTGATGTAGAATAGAAATTTTACAATAATTTATTCCCCCTTGCCTTTACAAATCTAAGGTTTTGAACTTTAGTGTATAGGCCCCTACTCCAACTCCCTAAATAATTGTACAAATATAAGAATCTGGCTAGGAGGCCCCCTATGGTTCAAAGGTTATAGTGTCAATAAAGCAAAGTCAAACTTTATGGCCAGCAGCAAATAAAACACACACACTGCTTTACTACTATATAGAAACGTAAGTTTAGGGTTTCTATACCTGGATGGTCGTCCGTTCCAAAAAAAAAAAAAAAGACCTCATACTAAACACCAAGCAATTAAAAAAAATTATCATCGCCACCTATATTAGCAAAATAAAATAATATAAAAAAAAATAGATCTCATATTAAAAAAACAAATAATGTAAAAAAAAAAAGTACACCCCATATTAAAAAATCAAATGATATTCGTGTAATTTTTAAAGTATCCCATTAAGTCAATAATGATAGATTCATTGTCACATGCGTATCAACCCATTAGTGGGAGCAAATGAAATTATTGTACAACAAAAAACATGGACCCATATTATTGCTTTTCTTCAAAACGTTAAGTAGCCAAACCATACAATTTTTTTTATTTTTTATATTATCCTAAGATCTAATCTAGATATTGAACTGTTGTATTTGCTATTCAGCCATGCCATTTATTTGTTATGTTTACTAAAATAAATATACTTAAAATATTTATATTTTAAAATAAGATAGAATTTAATTATTTTTTCATTTTTATTCTTACTCTAAATGTGAAAAGAGATTAATGCCGTAAAAGAAAAAATAATATCGAATGAATTAATTGACGTTTCCTTAACAAACCATGCAAAAGATAACATGACAAGTAAAATGAGCTAAATCGAGAATATTTACCAGAACCAAAAAATAGTATTTCTTCGGTTAAATTGAAAATCAAATTTCTACTTTATTTCGTTTTAAACATGTAAAATTAATTTAATAATTTGAATTAGAATTATCCAAATCAAAATTTGATAAAAAATAATAAGTATTTTACACCTTTAAATTAATCGAATTAAAATTTAAAGTATCAACCGATGCTTAAATATTGTTATTATTTTATTTCAAAAAGAGAAAAATAGTTGCTTTTTAAACAAGTCTTCTCTTTTAAAAAGTATTAATAAATTTTTGCTGACTTTGTATTCATAGCAAACACTAATATAATAAAGTTTTAGATACGGAGCACAAACTAAAATGTTATATTAATCGTGTTTTGAGTATATATATATATATATATATATATATATATATATATATATATATATATATATATATATATATATATATATATACACATATATATTATCACTATCCAAACACAACTACATACACATAGATACACTATAATCCAAAGTGAACACGGGCATACGCCGTCTAGTATATTAAGAAAGACAGCCTGATATATCGGTTGATGGAAGCACGATAACAGTATTTATGGTTTTAACTTACTATACACTTACAGTATAATAATTTTTATATTATTAGGTCATTCCAAAAACAAATACTCCCTCCGTTTCAATTTGAACTCATTTGACTGGGCACGACATTTAAGAAAGAGAGAAGACTTTTGAAATTTGTGATTCAAAATAAGCCTTCAAAATTTGTGTGGTTATAAATCATTCATAAAGTGAATTTGTTTCTAAATTAGGAAAGAGGTCATTCATTTTGACACGAATTAAAAAAATAGGTTCAAACAAATTGAAACAGTCTCCAAATCACAAAAGGTCAAATTGCACCAATAATGTGAAAAATCAAGATCTTCACTATACAGAAGATAAAGACGGTACAAACAATTTATGCATATTGATAGTGCAAAGACTTTACACAACCAATGCAACCTATCATTGCAGATCACTTATATTTATTCAAGGCTATCAATCATTGTTTTTATTAAATAGAATTACTATAATTAAACCTATTATTTTTTAAAAGATCTGATTATGCAAATATTTTTTTAACGATTAGTGCATAAAACTTAAAATATTTTATACAAAATTTGGCTAGAAATGTCAATGTGAAGGAAAAGGGAGGCCTATTACCCTCAAAAGCAACAAATTAACTTTGTGGGTCTAATCAAAGTGCACTACTAAAACAGGAACATATTCTTTGGTATGCGTCGGCAATACTTTGGGAACTTACCACTTTTGTTTAATGGTTTTTTATTGGGCAGATCTAAAATACAGTTTTTTTTTTCCTTCAATTGTTTAGTCCTACTAATAAAGAAATACTACTAAAAGTAGATTGTTAGCATTACGATGAAAGTGATAGTGGCATGAACTAGTTCACAATCTTGCAATTCAAGTGAAATCCTAGCTATAATTATCTTGATCTTTCCCAAAAAAAAAAAAAAACTCCTTCTAAATATAAAAATGCCCTTAAAATAGCTAATCCCTAAATAACAGTCCCATATTACCATAGTATAACCATCCATGCATTATTTGTTATTCCCATAAGGCAGAGCTATAAGGGTGGAAAGGATCTTGCCCAAATCTGTTCTTCGGAAAATCATACATATACTAGGTCAACAACAACATATTCAGTGTAACTACACGTATGTACAAAGTCAATTTATATACATAGAGTAGATGTTAAATCTATTGGTAACAATTATGCCTCCTCTACTATTCGTAGTCAGGGCAGAGATAGAGGGCGGGGTTCATCCGAAACCTTTGCCAAAAAATCATACTATATATAATAGGTCAAATTTTTTATGTACCCGAGAGATTGTTGAATATATTTAATGACAATTTTAGCTCTGCCAATCCTCATATTGCATCTAATCATTAATCAAACGACCCCTTAATGAAGAGCACATAATTCTCAATCCCCTCACCCCACACACACCAAAAAATATAAAAATGCACACACAGTACGAAACATAGTGTTGAGAGTTTCATTTTATCAAATCTTAGGCTCAACAGCTTATTAGCTAATGAAAAATAATAAACAAAAACAACTGCAAAGCTCAATAAAATCAAGAAAATGATAAATCAAGTAAATAGAGCTAGTTACCTTTTCTTGATTGTTTTTCAGCTTCACCAAGCTTTCAGTCTCTTAAAGAAGATATCATCATAACAGAAACAATAAAAGAGCAGCCATTTTTGTACTATAGAAAGACAAGATCATTTATGTATAAGAAGAAGAACAAAAGAACACAACCAAGAAGATACTATGTACGTAGTCTCCATTTTGGTCACATTTATTCAAAAGACCAGGTTTTTGTTTTGTGTCTGAATTTGCACAGGGTTAGGGGTGTTAAGTGGGGTCCATTTTTCAGAATACGTAAGCAAAAGGGTGAAAATATATACATAGAAATAATTGAAAGTCTAAAAAAAACCAATACTAAAGATAGGAAACTTGTGGGGATATGCATGGAGAGATCGACACGTATTTGACAGGTGTTTGTTCGCAATCGTTGTTTAGGTTCTTCTTTCTCCCTACTTCTACACGTATCCCTTTTTGTTTTTGTTCTTTTTTGTTTTTGTTTATCGAAGGGTTAAAGTTTACAAATAATTGTGTGTACCTTCTTCTATAGTACTACTACTGAAAGTACTTTTGCATGTTTTCATTGTCTCACTTATTATAGGGAGGGTCCTTATCCTAAATATAGCCCAAGGAACTGGTCCACTTAGTGGGTTACGTGAATTTTTACTTTAACTGTAAGGCATCGTTTTGGTAGGTGGTTTGAAAGTGAGTGATGCAGCTATTAAATCTTACATAAGTGTAGTAATTAAAAGATAAGTGATTTAAAAATAAGTATAGTATTTGATTTGTAATTTAGAAATCTTCATAATTAATATATATATATATATATATATATATATATATATATATATATATATATATATATATATATATATATATAAAAGTTATGAGTGAATCTATTTATTATTTTATTCAAAATAAAAGATGCAATAACTAACACATAAATAACGTATATTGCTAATATCTTAATAACTCTAACTAGCTATCAAAAGACCCAATCGCTCAATCGATTCCTTATCTTATACTAAGTACGTTCATTTTAGCTTAATTATGCATGAAATTTAAGTAAGAAAGAACTTCTTTCAAATCCTATAATAAATTAATGGTTGATACAGTACATTCAGACCTCTCTATAACGGCATCCGCATATAACAACACATTTCTATAACAATCAATGGCGGACCTAGGATTTTTACCAAGTGGGTTCAATATATAAAAAAATATATAAATAACACTGTATATACATATATATTTTTTAAAAACAGATTAAATATACATGTATATACAGTGTTATTTTTCAACGAAGTGGGTTCATATGAACCCACTTGAAACCACATAGGACCGCCCCTGATAACAACCAACTTTTTTAGAAATCGATTTTTTATGTTATATTTTACTTCTCTATAATAACATTTCACCTATAACAACAACATCTAACTTTATAACAGTACACTCTTTGCAAAATTTACCCTCATATAACAGGTATCTTCTTTTTTTGGTAATATAATAATTAACCATCTTTAAAAAAAAAAGAATATTCATGATTACCAATAATAAGTGTAGAGATTTTGATAAAATATTTGATCATTTAAACACTATTACAACAAAAAAAATATTATATGAATATATATATATATATATATTTTCATCATTAAATGATTTTCCTTCGTTATACAAAGTGTGATTAAGCTTAGAATTTGACAATTAAAAATAAAAATTAGATTTTATGCATCTTTTTTGCCTATGACAGCAAAATATTATTTAAATGTCAATGCTGTTATAGGTGTATAACAGTTATTCTCTATAACAGCTGAAAATTTTCGGATCCAACGATGTTGTTAAAGAGAGCCTTGACTGTATATTAAAATATCTTTGAATCATGTGAACTTAAACATAGGCCTGTGCACAAATCGGTTCAATCCGAATTTCTGAACCGATTCGAAACAATTCGGATAATTCAATTTGGATAATACGATTAGATTTCGATTTACAAATGCAATTGTAAAATATTACGGTTTAACAGTTCGGATATGGTTGGCTTCAATTATTAACTGAACAGACCCGAACAAACTAAATTTATATGCCACTAGTGACTAATATGACTAATACTCTAATAGTCTAACTATATATACGCTTAATACTTTATAGTGAAGTAATATTTATTTACTTCAGAAGGGGTGCAAATGAATTTCTGCATGCACACCTTGCACTGGATATTCATAGCCTTCTTGTTGGCCTCAAGCTGACTTCCCTTTTGGTCTTTCATCTTTTCAGCGTTCTTCTCACGAGCCATCTTTGCCTTTTTGTACATTGCCTTCACCCATGGCTTTGTTTGTTCTTTGATCTTAACCTGTACAAATTAGAGTTTCTTTTATTTTTTTGAGGATGCAAACTGAGTTATTATGCTTGTCTGCTTGCAAGTTGCAAGATGCTGGATTATTAATTTGGTATATGTAATGTGGTATTGGTGGATTTATATGCTTGCACAAGTTGTCAAGCTCTTGTTTTGCTATTTATATGTTATTATGCTTGCAAGTTTATTGTTTTTTCTTGGTTAATGTCTTAGTTATAAGGCTGCAAATTTAGGATCTCATTATTTTTTGTTATGTTTACTCTAAAACTGAAATGAAATAGTTACTTGTTTAAATTTCGAATAAACCGCACAAATCGATTTGTGTAACCGAACCGAAATAATAAAAAATGAATCGAATTGAACCTAGAATGGATCGAGTTTGGTTGAGAATTTTACAAAGTCGAAATTCGAAATTTCAACTCGGTGATGGCCAAAACCGAACCGAACCGATTCGTGCACATGCCTACTTAAACATATCAGGTACGATATTAGAATTAAAGAATTAGTAAACACAAAAAATAACAGCAAGGGCTTAGTAAAAATTATACTCTTACATAAAAGAAGTAATGTTTATATTTCTTTTTAATGCACATGTGTGTCCCAGTGTCTCTACATCATCCTATGTTATTTTTTTGGGTTAATCTACATCTTCCTATCAAAGATGCAGCGTCTAGTATTAACTTCAAATATACTTTGTTTGTTATTAAAAGGAAAAAAGAAAAAAAGTAGCATGGTTTAGTCGTGAACAGTCAATCTCAAGATCATTCATACACTTTGGCATGTCTTTGGATTACTTATATTCCGAGGCAGATCTAGTGAAGATGCAACAGATTTATCCGAACTTAATAGTTTGGAAAAAGATTTTATGCATTTGTTAAAAAAATATTAATTAAATACATATAATATATCTTGAACACAATAAATTAGAAGATATGTAGTAAAATTTGAAATCTGAACTTATAAAGGTCAAACCCTAAATCTGTCTCTTTTTATATATAGTGGTCAATTTGATTTCTATAATGAAATACAACATATCAGTTTAGAACAGATGGAGTAGTACATGACGAACATAGTATACAAAGAGACTATTCTAGAGAATTTTTCTACGAAGAATTAATTTAAATGGTTGTCTATCCAACGGCTTAAATTAAAAATAATTGATGAATAAATATAAAATTCATATATAATATGTGTATAATGGTGCAAAATCAATGTATACTCTATGATACATACTAAGAAAAATAAATAGTAAGGATAAGTAAGTGAAAATCTTGCATATGTCATCAAGCATTATTCGATTGAGTAACTTTTGTGGCACCCAAATTTGCATGTTGGTACTCATGATATCTGGTACAACTTATTGGCCCTTTCTTCCATGATATATCAAGTCCTTTATGTGAGAATGGATGGATCAAACAGGTCCACGAATTGATTGAATAATTCAGCATGAATATTTGGTTAGTTAGCTGCTTGGCTATTTGTATAAAGATTCCTTTTCCTATGGTGACAAACTGACAATACCAAAAACAGAAGTGACTAGTTACTATTACTGCTTAAAATATAAGAGTCTAGAAGCACACACTTGTTCGTTGACATTTGTGCTTCTAGCAGGGGTATTTTAGGCTTTTCGTATATTCTTTGTTCTTGCTAATGAGGGTAGGTTGGGAAATTCAGGATTTATGTGCTTTGAATCTGTTGTACCTCATGATGTCATGTTTGTACTATTTCCTGTTTTGACAGGTTTCTATGAAATGCGGGCCCCACTTAATTACTTCGTTGTTCCTACTGGCTTTTGGAGTACTCCCTGGCCATGTGGACTCCATCTGTATCTTACATTTGACAGTTTTTTACTACTCCCTCTGTTTTAATTTATGTGAATCCACTTGATTGGACACGTCATTTAAGAAAGAGTGAAAACTTTTGAAATTTATAGTTCAAAATAAGTCTTGAATATTTGTGTGGCTGTAAATCATCTCATAAAGTGAATTTGTTTTCAAATTAGGAAAGAGGTCATTTTTATTAGCACAGACTAAAAAGGAAATAGGTTCACATAAATTGAAATAGAGGGAGTAATATTTTTCAGTGGTAAGATTTGTGCAAACCAAATTATCAAATTTGTAGCCACTTTTTCTTTTGGGTTCAAATTTATACACACTTATATCATAACTTTAGAGCAATTAATACTCTTTTTTTCTTTGATGTGTGACCCAATTAGGAAAGGAAAAAGGACACTGTGTGTCCACTCAGCTAAACTAATCTCACATTTAATTACTGTTTGGGCTTAATTTCACTAGGTGTCCGTTCGGCCCAAAATAATGCTAAGGCTGGCCGGCCCAACAGCCCAGACGCTTAAAAAAAAAAGACTTAGTCGCCAATAAAGGGCTGCTACAGCATATATATATATGTTGGAATTATATATACACTTTTATACAAGAATTATACATTTTATATACATATGCTGGAATTAATTATACATATATTATAAATAGATTATACGTTAATTATACATTTATTATACAATAATGATATGATATTTATTTTTAACATATACAATAGTGATACATAGTATATACCACAATGATACGATTTCTATTTTTATACGTATGATACACTTTCTATATAAGACTGATATAGTTTATGTACACATGCTGAAATTATATATACGCTTTCTATACAAAAATGATACAATTTTCTATTCAATACACATTATATACACAAATGATACCTATTATATACAAAAATGATACATACCTTAGTGATTCATATTTTATATAGTTTCTATACATTACAGATAGGTACTGATACATATTTTAATACGCAAACGATACATATTATATACAAAAATCGCCTCAGAGTTTTTTGGGATATTTCTTACTAAATATACACATATTATACATGCTTTAGGATATTTAACCTTTAATGACGACTTTTTTAATTGCCACTAAAAAGTCTGATTTTTCTGACAGCCCTTTAGTGGCGACAAAGTCTGACTTTTTTATTTTTTAAAAGCAATGGGGCTGTTGGACCACCCAGCCTTTAGTGACGACTTTTTAAGGCTTGCTACAGATTTTGGCTACCGGATGAAATAATTTATGAGCTAATTTTTGGATTTAAAAATAGATGGCCAGCGCATGAAATTATTTATGGCCCAACGACCATTTGTGTCCTTTCCCCTTTATATTAAGGCCAATGGAATGTAAGTAAGAAGAGGTGGGGAGCCTGTTATGATTGAGCAATTAAGTGTTTGGATATTTCAGTTTTGGAAGGATGTTTTAAGATTTATAATAAGGGTAAAAATCATTAAAACCTCAATTTTGCTTAAAAATCAAACTTTTTCTCCAAGCGGAAGTTCTTTTGCAGGATTTATAATTGCAAAAATATTCTTTTAGAAAGAAAAACAAAAAAGAACTTTACCAACGCTTTACGTTTACACTTTAAACACCACTGTACAAATCAAATTAAAGTAACAAAAACTAAATGCAGCAATTATCTTTACGCCAGTTCACACTGGTCCCTTTGAGTAACAAAGCATTATCTAGGATTTAACAATTTTTGGACCCGTTGAAAAAATTTCACTATTCATCTATCAACATGTTTTTTTATTTTATTTTTTAAAAGCAGGGACATACACAGAATTTTACATAAAATGATGTAGAGTTATTATCACAGTTCTTATAAGCAAGAGCGGACCCCAAGCGGTGTCATGGGACACCGCTTCGTCAAAATTTACACTAGATATGCATATATACATATACAGATAGATAGTTAGATTGATAAGCAAAACAAAAATATTGAACATAAATAAGCAAGAGACATTATTCTCATTATAGTGATTTATTCATTTGCTCACTTCTTCAAATATTGTTGTCGCTTACGAAAATCATGCGTGCGGCATTGCTTATAAGTTTTTGAAATTGTATACGGCGGTCTTGAAGTTTTACTTTTTTATATACTAAATCGATATTTTGTTTAATACTCCTATCATTTATAAGCAATATATTATGTGCATAACATTTTAATAGAAAAATAGCAGTTGCACACGTTTATATGTTGTTATTGTGTTTGGCATACTTCGCCACGTTGAGAAAGTTATACATCTTGCTTATAAAATTATGAGATTTAGGGTCTTACAGCAACAAAAACAAAGTGTCTCAAGATTTTAATAAAAAAAATGAAATACAAAAATAAAACGTATTGCGTACAGTAATAATTGTTTCTTGATTTAATACTAACTCCAGTTCGTATGATCTTATTAAAACTACTAGTTCAATAAAGCATCTGTTGTTATGGATTTAATTTAGGAAAAGAAAATCAAAAGACTATGATTTTTATTAAAATATACTATATTTTAGAAGAATAGGACTAATTTCTGTAATCATAAATTTCAACAACATATGCGCCGTTTACCTAATAAAGTCAGAAAAACTAATCATTAGAAATAATTATTTGTGTGTCTGTTTAGTGACTATCACCATAACTAATGTTTCCAAGTGTCTCATGGATTTGCCTAAAAGTTTAGAAAGTACTCATGAATTTCCCACTATTTGGTTTTCAAAATTGCATCATACATATGAGTTGTACCCAACCACAATAGAAGGAGTAATAATGAAAATAAAAGCGCAACAATCTTTTTCGGTATAATCTATCTATTATTCAGAATTGGAGTTTCAATTTTAACTACGCGGACGGAAAAGTGATTATTCGTGATCTTTTTTCCTTAGTTAAGGGTGGAGAGATCTCATTCATCCCATCATACTCTCCTTGTTAAAGCACAAATCAACGTCACATAATTTCTACCGATAAGGGTTGTGGTGGGATAAATATGATCTCTCCACCCTTAATCATAGGTTTCAGGTTCTACTCTAGGTATGAAAAAATTCCTGTTAGGAAGCGTTTCCGGTTTAAATAGGCCTTACACAGCGCGAATCCAAATTAATTGAGGCTCCTATACGAAACCAGACTTTAAATGAAAAAAAAAAAAAACGTCACATAGTTTCTCACTGCCTGCCAAAAGAAGGGACATTTGAAGTAATTTCATCAAATGTTACCCTCTATAAGAATCACATTTCCAAAAAACAATTCAAGTACTAAAACTCAAGAAAAATGTATCCAAAGCTTCTTGTTTTGGTACTCACTATCTTCTACTCTTCTTTCTTCCTAGCATTGGCCTCTGACCCTGACCCTATGCAAGATTTTTGCATACCTAACACTAGACCATCAAGGTACAATATTTTTTCACCATGCAAAAATTCCAAATTAGTAGCACCTGATGATTTCATATTTCCCGGCGTAAAATCGCCGGGAAATTTCACTGACACGGGCCTCGCGGCTGTGTCAGTGAACCCCTCGATATTTCCAGGACTCAACACCTTAGGCATGTCGTTCGTACATGCTGACTTGAACATAGGTGGCATAAATCCCCCTCATTTTCACCCTAGAGCAACTGAAATTGCCTACATTGTACGTGGGAAAGTTTATTCAGGTTTTGTTGACTCGAATAATCGGGTTTTTTCTAAGGTGATTGAACAAGGGGAGGTCATGGTTTTTCCTAAGGGACTAGTACATTTTATGATGAACGTTGGGGAGACACCAGCGACGATTTTCGGGTGTTTCAACAGCCAAAATCCAGGCAATATGAAAATTCCAGCAGTTATTTTTGGTTCTGGAATAAATGATAAACTTTTGGAGAAGGCTTTTGGATTGAGCCTTAAGCAAATTGTTGTAATGAGAAGGAAGTTTTTCCCCAAAAAACTGAAAAGGTAAAATGTCATGGGGTTCATAATTAATAATTGCTCATGTCTCTCTATTAGTGGAGATGAATGATATAAGATCTTTTAGTTATTTTTTGTAATTTGGACTCAATTACCCTTCTTCTGCTTATGAATTATTTTTGTTTGTTAAATTTTTCCTTCAAAAGAGCTGTAGTCCATGATTTATGACACATTGTTTGTAATTTGAATTTGTTTTCTTCACCACCGAGTGTTCCGCAGGATAGATAGGATCCCTTCACTTTCAATTAGGGGTCTCGAGTTTGAGTCCTGAAAATGAAAAAATTCTGGTATGAAGCAGCTTCAGCACTATTTACAAAATTGACTGAAGAAAAACACTACTCTTCCGGTATTTCCTAGACCCTTGACAACAATCCATCCTTTCTCTCATTTCCCATTGTATGTGTGTCACTATCTGCTCTTTATGTACACTTTGATTCCTAAATATTTTCCCATTCGTAGCCTCCCAAGTGTGGTACACTATAATGGACTTTCTTCACTATTCGTAGCCTCCCATTGTATGTGTGTCACTATCTGCTCTTTATGTACCCTTTGATTCCTAAGTATTTTCCCATTCGTAGCCTCCCAAGTGTGGTATACTATAATTGACTTTAAGAGGTGTGAATCCGGACTCAAAGGCGGAACAAGAATTTGAAGTTTATGGGTACTGAACTAGCCACCAAACCCTTAACTCGTTTTAGTTATTAGGTTCGCAAATAAA